>NC_064288.1:48009706-48164045 GCF_019186545.1 Solanum stenotomum
CTCTCTCATTTTTATTTCTCTCAACTCACATTCGCCTTATGATGCCCAGTTAGGGTTTTCACCAATAAGACTTTTTTTTTTCTTTTTTCTTTTTTTTTCACAGCTCACTTTCGCCTTATGATGCCAAGTTAGGGTTTTCACCAATAAGTCTCTCTCATTTTTGTTTCTTTTAACTCACATTCGCCTTATGATGCCCAGTTAGGGTTTTCACCAATAAGATTCTCTCATGGTTTCATCATTTGTACCCTTAACATACTTAGTCTTGACATTTCAAAGGTTGATTCAATGGTCTTTCTTTGATTGAAACACAACTTTTATACAAGGTTAGAAAGAAATGACAAGATGAAGGCTCAAATACGACTTTAAATGATGAGATTGACTTTAGCTTTGGGATAGAAAAAAGAAAATAAATAAATAAATAAAATGACTTTTTCCCTAGTTTTTTACAAACATGAAATTTTGGATTTTTTATTTGGTTAGACCGAACCCCACGCCAGGGTTGCCTACGTATCTTATCGAAACAAGAATCAGGTCAAACGTAGTTCATGATGATTGATTTTTTTTAATTTTTTTTTATGGAAGAGCCAAGGAAGCAGAAGAACCAAGGAAATAAATTAACTCTCAACAAGGGTGACAACATATGAATTAATACTTAGACACAGAACCAAGAATTTCCATTACATCAACCTTTGAAACGTCAAGTCCAAACATAAGGGTTTCTAATACCAAAAAATCACATCATATAATATCTCTTCACAGCATCAGCATTGATGACCATTTCTGTCATTTTGCCTTCTATATCTGCTAAGTAAAGAGCACCATTGGATAATACCTTCTTTACAATGAATGGTCCTTTCCAATTTGGAGAAAATTTGCCTTTGACTTCAGCCTAGTGTGGCAGAATACGTCTCAACACTAATTGACCCTCTTCGAAACGTCTGGGACGCATCTTTTTGTTGTATGCTCGTGCCATTTTTTTCTGGTACAATTGTCCATGGCATACTGATGTCATTCGCTTCTCATCAATCAAACTTAATTGCTCCAAATGTGTTCTGACCCACTCATCATCATCAATTCCAGCCTCTACAACAATCCACAGGGATGAAATCTCAACCTCTGCAGGAATAACTGCCTCAGTCCCATATACCAGCGAATAGGGGGTGACACCCACTGACGTACGAACTGTAGTGCGATAACCCAACAAAGCAAAAGACAACTTTTCATGCCATTGTCGAGAACTTTGCACCATTTTACGAAGTATCTTTTTTATATTTTCGTTGGCAGCTTCTACAACCCCATTTGCTTTTGGGCGATAAGGAGTCGAATTTCGATGTTCAATCTTAAATTGACGGCATACCTCTTGCATTAAATGACTGCTGAGATTTGCAGCATTATCGGTAACAATTGCCTTTGGAGTACCAAATCGACAGATGATGTTGAAATGAATGAAATTCACCACGACCTTCTTGGTCACTGACTTGAAAGTTATTGCTTCCACCCACTTTGTAAAGTAATCAATGGCCACCAGGATGAACCTATGACCATTCGATGCTTTTAGTTCTATTGGTCCAATCACATCCATTCCCCATGCCACGAAAGGCCATGGAGCAGACATCGCATGCAACTCGAAAGGAGGAGAATGTATCAAATCACCGTGTATTTGACATTCATGACATTTACGAACAAACTGTATAGAATCCCGCTCCATGGTGAGCCAATAATAACCTGCTCGAAGTATCTTCTTTGTAAGAACATATCCATTCATGTGAGGTCCACAACCTCCTGAGTGTACTTCAATCATGATTGTTGAAGCCTCTTTAGCATTTACACATCTTAGAAGACCCAAATCAGGTGTTTTCTTGTACAATATGCCTCCGCTTAAGAAAAACCCGCTAGCTAGTCGCCGAATAGTCCTTTTTTGATTACTAGTGACATTAGTAGGACATTCTCCGGACTGAAGATATATTTTAATATCATGAAACCAAGGTTTACCGTCAAATTCTTCCTCCACCAAATTGCAATAAGCATGCTGATCACGAATCTGTATGTACAAAGGGTCGATATGAGCTTCGTCAGGATGTTGAAGCATCGAAGATAAAGTTGCCAATGCATCAGCAATCTCATTATGAACTCTAGGAATGTGTCTAAACTTTATTGACACAAACTGTCGACAAAGATCTTGTAAACTATGTTGATATGGTATGAGATTTGGGTCATGAGTCTCCCATTCTCCTTGGATTTGATGCACCAGTAAGTCTGAGTCTCCTAGAACTAGCAATTCTTGGATGCCCATGTCAGCAGCTAACCTCAAACCCAAGATGCAAGCCTCATACTCTGACATACTATTGGTACAATAGAATCTAAGTTGGGCTGTTATAAGGAAATATTCCCCTGATTCAGACATAAGAACTGCTCCTATCCCAACTCCCTCTTGTTATCAGCACCGTCAAAGAACAACTTCCATCCTTGGTCCTTATCATGAATAACTTCATCGATACATGATACCTCTTCATCTGAAAAGTAGGTCTTAAGTGGTTCATATTCATCATCAATAGGGTTCTCTGCCAAATGATCTGCCAAGGCTTGAGCCTTCATTGCGGTCCGCGTCACATAGATAATGTCAAACTCTGTGAGTAATATTTGCCATTTTGCAAGCCTGCTAGTGGGCATGGGCTTTTGAAAAATGTATTTTAATGGATCCATACGAGAAATGAGATAAGTAGTATAAGATGAAAGATAGTGCTTCAACTTCTGTGCTACCCAAGTTAGGGCACAACACGTTCTTTCGAGAAGGGTGTACTTCGATTCATAAACGGTAAATTTCTTGCTGAGGTAATAAATGACCTGCTCTTTCTTCCCAGTACCATCATGCTGACCCAATACACATCCAAAAGAATTATCCAGTACTGACATATATAATATCAATGGTCTGCCCGGCTCGGGAGGAACCAACATAGGGGGATTCGATAAGTAATTCTTAATCCTTTCAAAAGCCTTTCGACATTCTTCGATCCATTCGACTGTGACATTTTTTTAACAACTTAAAAATGGGCTCGCAAGTTGTTGTGAGCCGAGCAATGAATCTACTGATGTAGTTTAACCTTCCTAAAAGGCTCATAACCTTAGTTTTATTCTTTGGAGGTGACAGTTCCTGAATGGTTTTTATTTTTGAAGGATCTAACTCGATATCTCGTCGACTGACTATAAACCCCAAAAGCTTTCCTGGCGGTACTCCAAATACACATTTTGCAGGATTAAGCTTGAGATTATACCTGCGAAGCCTTTCGAAGAATCTTTTTAAGTCTTGCACATGATTTGACTGCTTTTTTGATTTAATGATCACATCATCCACATAAACTTCGATTTCTTTATGCATTATATCATGAAACATGGTTGTCATTGCCCTCATATAAGTTGCACCCGCATTTTTTAACCCAAAAGGCATAACCCGATAACAATATGTACCCCATGGAGTGATAAAGATGTTTTTTCTGCATATTCATCATCCATAATAATCTGATGGTAACCCGCATAACAATCCACAAAAGATGCAATCTCATTTTTAACACAATTATCCAACAAAATATGAATGTTGGGCAAATGAAAATCATCTTTTGGACTTGCTTTGTTCAAATCATGATAATCAATACACATTCGAACTTTGCCGTCTTTCTTAGGGACAGGTACGGTGTTGGCTAACCAAGAAGGATATTGAGTGACTCGAATGACTTTGGCCTCAAGTTGCTATGTGATTTCCTCTTTAATTATTACACTCATGTCAGTTTTAAGCTTTCTCAACTTTTGTTTTACTGGAGGGAACTTAGGATCAATCGGCAACTTGTGAACCACCATGTCAGTGCTTAATCCAGGCATGTCATCATAAGATGACGCAAAAACATCCTTGTAATCAAACAGAGCCTAGATTATATCCTCCTTTTGATGTCGAGCATGTACGTTTATCTTAGTCTCTTTAATATTTTCATGATCCCCTAAATTTATCGTCTCAGTTTCACTCATGTTTGGGTTTGATTTATTCTCAAAAGATTTGAAATCCCTGCTTAGTTCTTCAAATACTTCATCTTCATCATATTCGATTTCTTGACTTATTATTTCAGAATTAGGTCAAAGATTAGATTGGATTTTAAGATCCGGTGAAAAATTCTGCATGCATGTCATATCACTAGAATCGGCATAGAAAGAACTGTATAGAAGAAAACAAAATAAATATATTAGACTGAAATAAAAACACAATTACATCCTATTGAAAAAGAAAATAGAGAATTTGAAATAAAACGACGAGACAAAATCTAAATTACAACCCTTGAATAAATTGAATGACAAAAAGAAAAATAAGACAGACTACCAAGACTCATTCTTAATGGGGAGAGGAGTGGCCTCCCAATTGTTCAGTTGGACATCAGGACCAATGAATTGCACATCTTTGTCGCTAGTGCCTTCTCCGAGTTCAATCATATCAGCCTCGACAAATAAATCTTGAAAATAGTTGATCAATTCTTCGTGAACCTCCAGTATTGGCTCTGGGAGTGGTGACTCAGAAGATTCTATTGTGCGGGCTTTGAAGAAAGATTTATATATGAGTGGTATAGGCTTGGTAAGTGACCATACATCTCTCTTCTGCTTCTTGGCCTTCATTTTGTCCTCGACTCTAGGCTTGTATCCTAAGCCAAAAGTACCAAGACTCTTTCGTGGACTCACCGGATAAGCTCTCCCTTGCAAGAAGATCCCCACGCCCTTACCTGGTTCAAAACCATGCTTTAGCATTTCATTTACCATCATCACGGATGCCATGGACAGTTGTGGTTTTGAAATGAGATTCCCCTCGAGGATATGCTCAACAACCACTACCTCAAAAGCTTGATAAACCAATGCCTCATTATCATTATTCGCCTTGATAAAAAGGAAGGATGAGTCTTTGTAAACTGACATATCCCCCTCACCATGAACAATCACTTCTTGTCGGTCGTATTCAAACTTAATCATTTGATGCAACGTAGAGGGGACTGCCCTAGCTCTATGCACCCATGGTCTTCCCAACAATAGATTGTAAGATGCATTAATATTCAACACTTGAAAATTCACGATGAAATCGACAGGCACTATTTTTGGTATGAGCTCTATCTCCCCAATGACATCTGTTTTAGACCCATCAAAAGCCCTAACACATACGTTGTTGGGTCGTACCCTTTCAACATTAACATTCAATTTTTGTAGAGTTAACAAGGGACAAATATTTGCCCTAGACCCTCCGTCAATTAGAACTCGAGTGACATATGAAAGCTCACACTTTACAGTGATATGGAGTCCTTGGTTATGTCCCGTACCTTCCACTGGTAGTTCATCATCTGAAAAAGTGATGCGGTTTGCCTTGAAGATTTTCCCGGTTATCTTTTCTAACTGACTTACTGTAACTTCATTAGGAACATGTGCTTCGTTCAGAATCTTCATTACAGCTTTACGATGTTCATCTGAATGTATTAACAATGACAACAAAGAGATTTGGGCTGGAGTTTTCCTTAACTGTTCCACAATGGAGTAGTCTGACAATTTCATCTTTCTTAAGAACTCCTCTGCCTTCCCTTCAGTGACTGGACTTTTAACTTGCATTTGGTCATTTTTATTTTTCCTTAATTCAGCCGGGGCATAGCATCTTCCCGAACGAGTCATTCCTCCTATTTCATCTACTTCTTCATTGATTTCTTTCCCCTTGTATGTCACGACGATAGGCTCATGATTCCAAGGGGCAGCCTTGGGGTTAGTCATTGGAAGTTGGGACACTGGCCTAATGATCACAGGTGGAATATAGGCTCCTTGCACGATCAAGATAGGCTTGTCTGGCCCTCTTGGAACAACCAATCTTGCCTCTCTCTGACTTGCCCAAACATCTTCAAGTGCTCCTTTCACAGTTAGGATGGGGATGTTTGATGGGCTTAACCTTTTCGACGTTCTTTCTACCCCTGAAGGCACCATTTTTGTCAAGTCAATAACATTCGCCGAATTTTCCATGCCAGTTCCAACCTTAAGGATTGGCTTGTATGGGACTGCAACTTCTTCGCAACCCTTCATCATTTCTAACATGTTTGTTTCAGTATGCCTGGGTAGTGGATTTTGATTGATGTTTGGTCTATTTGGGTTTTCAACGATAATTCGATGAGTATCGATCAAATCTTGAATCGCCCTTTTCAAGTACCAACACCTCTCTATGTTGTGCCCTGGGGCATCAGAACAATAAGCGCAGTGTTGAGAATAATCTAGATTTTTTGGGGGAGGATTTGACATCTTTCTTTCAATAGGACTCAAAACATTCAACGTCCTTAATTTTTTAAACAAGCTAGCATATGATTCTCCAATATGGGTGAATTCATCCTTAGCTCCATTTCCCTTCTTGTATTCTTTTCTAGGACGAAAAGGAAATCTAACAGTATTTTGGTGAATTTGTGGGGGTGGTGGATGATTTTGAGAAATTGGGGCACGCCATTGCGGATAAGAAGGGGGGACAATTGGTTGTGCGTTGAAAACGGGATATGGAGAGTATGGGATGGGATATTGTGGAGTTTGGGGAGGAAAATAGTGTTGCGGGGGATTATCTTGGACATAGGTCTGAGGTGCTGATACAACCGTAGCTACATCCTTCATTCTCTTCTTCCCTCTAATATTTCCAGAACCATTTTGAAGCACTTGTGTTGTGGCTTTTAAAGCAACTTGGCTTACAATCTTTCCAGACTTGATGCCATTTTCCACCATTTCCCCAACCTTAATAACTTCAGCGTGTCTTCCCGACGGCAGAAAGGAAGTAGTGAAAGTAATCAGGTTCTTGCGCTTGGAGAAAAACGTCAATCATCTTCGACTCCTTCATTGATGGTTTCACCCTAGCATCTTGCTCCCTCCATCTAACGGTATATTCGCGAAAATTTTCCGTGGTCTTTTTCCTCCTGTTGGCTAATGAGGAGCGGTCTGGCACAATGTCAATATTGTATTGAAATTGTTGCACAAAGCATCGAGCCAAATCATCCCATGTATGCCAGTTGGCAATATCCTGATCTATGAACCATTCAGATGCAATTCCAACTAGGCTTTCCCCAAAAGAGGCCATAAACAACTCTTCTTTGCCCTCTGCACCCCTCAGTCGATTGCAATATCTCTTCAAATGAGCTATGGGGTCTCCGTGACCATCGTATTTCTCAAACTTTGGAGTTTTAAAACCAACAGGCAAATGGACATGGGGAAACATGCACAAATCGCTGAATGAGATGACTTTGTGGCTTCCTAGTCCCCGCGTATCTCTGATGCTCTGTTCCAAACTCTTCATTTTCTTAGCCAACTATTCATGTTCCTCATTCTTAACCATCTTTTCAACTTCGATAGGGGAACTATATTGATGGATGTGGGGATACGAGCTTGGAATTTTAATTGCCTCTTCAAGGGTATAACCATGATCATGAGGAACTTTGGACGAAGGATCATTGTTGGGCATCATTGTTGGCTGTGGAATGATATTAGTCGGCGTACTTGGCATAAAAAGTGGATTACTCATCATATGGGTACTTAAAGGGCGCACCGTAGAAGTTCCAGCGACGTTGGATGTGTTAGCATAGGGGCCGAATCCAGGTGGATAAATGGGATCATTTGTCGACACTTGGATAGGGGGTGGCATGTTTGTATTTAGATAGTCGCATATTGAAGAAGGCGGAGCTTGTCCACTCGTCCAAGCTTCGTACATATCTGTCATTTGTTGTCTTAATGCCCTTACCTCTTCTATTGATGTTGTTTCTTGTGAAGTTATCTGGTTTCAGACCTCATCATGGTCAGACTCGTTTGCGTCTTTGTGGACCATTTTATTCTTCCCTTTCGACCTTGTATTGTAGGGATGTGATGCCAGCTTAACCACAAACCAATCACATTTAAGCTAGTATGTATTTTCTCTCTCTCTCTCTCTGAATGAAGTAGCAAACATATTAGTGTTAAGGAATCGTGTATATTGCATCCACATATATACTTCTAATATGGAAGACCTTATGTTTCATCCCGGCTTATCTAGGTGTTTTCTCCTATTTAGTTATTCTTGTTAAAAACGTTTGATCGAACCCATTGGGTTGCCTACGTATCATGTTAGTGCATGAATCAGATCTTTGCGTAGTTCGAAAATATACATTAACCCTTTCTTTTTTTTTTCTTTTTTTTAATTATATATTTTTTATAGTTGTTATAGATATATACATATAGATATTAGTATTTATATATATTTATTCATTTATACTAATGAAACAAATGAAACCAGACATAAATATAACTTAACATATCATTTCAACGTTTGGAACATAAGTAGGAAAACGATGAGAAAATCGCTAAACAAAAGTCAATATCTTAAACAGACATGACCTAAACAAAGCGTAGTAAAGTACAATGAAATAAAGCAGGACTTAAAATAAAGAAAACGACACTAAGGAAACAAATGTTTGCATCAACCCTCATATCCCAAAGACATAAATGTCATGCTTGCATCCCCATCTGCTTGCTCATGGATATGGTGGTCTTACACGACCTCCTACACTCTGATATATATCTTGCACCAAATTCATAAGGTACTCAGCGAATTCAGGTACTTCAGCCAGAAATTGTTCATGGTTCATCTTTTGATAGTCTAAACCCATTTGGGCAGTGCGATCAGCCAAACAACGGACTTTTGATCGAAGTGAATTGAAAGTCTGATTCCATCCTCGTATCTGTTGATCATGGGAGGCCACCATTTCTCTAGCATGTCTTTCTTGAGTTGAGACTGACTCTATTTCCTCTCGAAGTCTTCCCCTTTCACGGATCCACTGAGCTCTCTCTTGATCAATATCTGTTTGACTTTTCTGATCACATGTCCTCAATTGTTGTTGTCGAGATACCGCAAGTTCCGCAACTTGTGTTCCCCTAATTGTTGCCAGATCAACTTGTCCTCGGAGCAAGGTTTCTCTCTGAGTTGCCTTGGATTTTTCCTCTTCGAACTCTGCTTGTTGTTGGGTTAGAGCGGCTCTAGCGAGCTCTAAATTTGTTCTTAACTCCTGATTTTCAGCAAGGTAATCACGCATAGCCAACTAAATTTTTATTTTCATCTCAGCCTCATGGTCTATTGGTTCTTTCGCAGATCTCTCTGGCCTAACTTGTAATCGAGGTTGTTGCTCAAGCCAATTGGAGTATTCCGGGTGAGTTTCTCCTGTGTGTCATTCTTTAACCATCGTTCCAATTCCCATGACTAAATAACCATCCCAAATTTTTTGGGCCAATCCTTCAGGAAGGGGAACCTCTGGTCCAACTTCAGACACAAAATCTTTCATATCCTCTATGATAGGTAAAACTTGACGCCTGCCTAACTGACGTAAAACCCGCAGCGGTACGTATGGTTGCACACCCTTAATACCCATCAACAATAAAAAAGGGCGAACAGACGACATGTGTATGACTTCTACCAAAGGGAACCAAGGATAATTCCAAGTGATCTTATCTTCCATTAGCGAGCGAAAATGTTCAACCAATGCATTGACCCCTTCCGGACACCTGTATTTCTCCACCCTTTTGGCATGACTTGTAATGTAATCGCTTCGATCCTGAATGAACCTCGCCACCGTAGGAGGTCGGTAAAGATGTTCTACTATCCATAGTTAAAGTAGTATGTTACATCCCTCGAAGAAACGTTTCCCTTTCTGGTAGACAGTTAGAGCACGGTAGATATCAACCAAAATCATGGGGACGATGGTATAATTCTTTTTCTCAATTAATACATTCACTACCCCAGTCAAAAGGATGTTAATTTTTCCTCCTCTCCTTGGAAAAACCATTGTTCCTAAAAAAGCTACCATAAAAGCAAAACGTTTATGCTCTTTCCATGTTTCAAAACTTTCCTTGTTGTTGAGTGTACTTCCAAATTTCTTGAATCTGTCCTCTTTTCCATACCTATCATACAAAAACTGTAATGAGATCCAACCTTTGTCTAATGATTGTTCCTTGACTTTGCAAATGTTCAAGTGTTGAAAAAAATTTGTTGATGGATATGCCCCTTGGGGCTATAAGCCTCTGATGATGTAACCTCACTCCAAACCCGGTAAAACCAGCTATTTCCTTCAAGGTTGGGGTCATTTCAAAATTCGAGAAACAAAAAACATTGTTGGTGGGATTCCAAGGACAACAGTGCTTCGATCACATCTCTCTTAGCTTCCACTTGCATGATTCTAGTCAAGAAACCCAAATATTTGAATATTATGCCTTGTTCTATCAACCCCATGTCATTCCACCATGCCCACAACTGCAAAGGAGTACAATCTACAACCTGAAGTGGTACATTCGAATCTCTTTTCCTTTTCTGACACTTTCCACGATCAGGATGAACCATGTTGTGCCTATGGAAAAAGATGCAGGGTCAAGAAATGCTTAATTTATGGACCTCTTATATTTGGAAAAGGGAAAAAAGATGTGTTAAACTTATATAAAATGACGCAAAGTATTTTTGAAATAAAAACTTTAGGAAAAGGAAAAAATAAGCAACTTGTATTTATAAAGTGAATACAATTTAAATGTTTGTCACTTGAAAAATCAGATTTAGAGCAATGTGGATAATAAATATCTAATTTATTTGGAAATTTCTTTTGATAAGTTATTTATATTCTCTCAAACAATTGTTTATTCTATGAGTCCAATTGCAAAATAATTTCTAGTAAATGCGTCTATAAAATCAAGGTTTAAATAATAATTTCCACTAATCTATTATTAGGAGTGACTATTACGAATTTTAATTTCAAGTGCTTGTAGATAGATCAAAGACACGTTGAAGATGACATACTTTTAATATGACTAAGATTAATACTCCGAGTCAATATAGGGGTTATATATATGGTTTAATAAAGATTTTTTTTTTGTGTACAAATGGAAAAGAGAAAGGGAAAAAAAATCTCGAAATTAATTTTTCTTAAAATTATTGAAAATTCCAACATATTATTGGTAGGCACACCTATATATTAAAACCTACTTTTATTTAGAGAATAGATAGCTATATATATATATATTTCATTTTTTATTTTTATTTTTTAATTTTATTTTTTTAATTATTTTTTTTAAAGAAAAATATATAAATCTTAAAGAATTTATTTTAGAGGGAACCTAAAGCCAGTCAACAATCGAGGTCTTCCACATAATATTTTACAAATAACAGATAAAATGCACATGTTAGTCAAGAAGAGGATCTCCTGTCCTAGACGGACCCGACCCCTGTGTCAAGTTCCAATTAGTCAAATGCAAATTAGCAGAGCCTACTAGGGATACACTTGTGTATGTTTCAGTTTTACTAGGTTCGAACCTAAAAGAGATAGGTATCTAGACTGGCTTACTCGAGTGTACAACTCGAGCCAAAGAGGGGCAAATTATCGATATCAGCGCTATTTCGACTTCATTGCTGGTCCAATCTTGCCTAACATGTATGACTAAAATCCTTCACTGAATGCCCAGACACTCTAGCTTTATCTCAAAAGAAATTGGGATGCATAACTGCATTCCCTACTACCCTATTTTTAGAGACTCAGATGGTGTACAACAACACAGATTATATACAATTCAACAATATTAAAACGATAAATGAGCAGCAAGTAACACATTAGGTCATCAAAACAATATACCCAATGAAATAATATAATAAAATAAAGGAAAAGTCAAATATACAAAACTCGAATTCTAGTTAGTCCACAGCGGAGTCGCCAGAGATGTCACACCCCCTTTTGCGCGAAAGGCTGGAAGGGTTTTTCAAATTAAAGCGACATTATTGATTAGGGATTATTTTATTTTTTGTTTCAGAATCGCCACTTGAAATTGAGTTGTGGCGTCCCAATTCACCTTTTCAAATCCCTAATCAATAGGAAATGACTCTTTTAGTTTTGGTTTGCGAACAAGAAATTCGGGTAAGAAATTCTATTGACCGAGAGGAAGGTATTAGGCACCCCTCGAGTCTCGTGGTTCTAGCACGATCGCTTTTATTGACTTATATTTATTTTTTAGTATTTTTGGATATATTATGTCTACAGGCCATGGTTTGCTTATTATTATTTTTTTATTGTTGAATTTTTATTAGTCTTAAACCGGATGCATAACTGCATTCTCGATCTTGACATTTGAAGACATAATTGTCTTCTCCTGTCGAGTTCATCACGCTTAATAATCTCATTTTACACCTCTTGGTTTGAATTAACAAAATTAATTATATAAAATAATTTGATCAAGATGCGTAACCGCATCCTTGAGTTTCATAAGTATCTCAAAAAGATGTGAAACCACATTCTTAATTAAGATGAAATTTAATTATTATTACTCATATAATGTATAATAAAGTCTAATAAATACCTATGATTATATTAAAACAGTTTAAAAAATTAATAAAATGTTAAAGTGATCAAAAAAACTTTTCTATATGTCACTTATCACCTCCCTCACAAAATATTAAATTCAATTAATTAAACCTTATTTTATTAAAGCATAAAAGTACTTTCAGCCATTAACTAAACAGAGTGTTATTAATTTACAAATTTTTAATATAATTATTAATTTTCAGTGAAGCATAACAAAATATAAACAAATAAAGTAAGAGCAACAATAGTGTTTCCAAGCATTAACAAAACAGAGCGTAATTAATTTATAATTTTTTAATGAAAGCATAATAAAACAACAAATACATTAAGAGTACACTTTAACTAATAATTAGTGACTATATCTCATTTAACAAATATTTTCGCTTAAACAATGAGGTGATTTTTATTATTTGCAAGTTATTACCCCCCAAATCTAATGTCATAAATTAATGAACTCATAATAGGGCCCTTTTAAAAAAAAATAAATCTAACCTTTATATTCACAATAAACTAGAAACTAACCTTAGATCTATGACCCTAGAATACCAAGAATCTAAGAGACTTTAGATGATAAAGATTAAATAGTATAAAAATGCATTTTTTGGTTAACAAACAATGATTTACTTAGTCCATTCTTAAATTATGCTATCAACGAATAACTCAAAAATATGTGAATTGATCAAATTAATTAACAACAATCCACGAGTCACGTTTTCGCTTGATAAAATAGAGCGAATAAAGAAAAATATTAATTCCTGGATGAGCGAGAAGCAATTATACGTTATATCATATTTTAATCCAAATTCAACAATACAAATATTTACATGTATTTCAATATTATAATGGCAAAGCTAAACACACATGAAATTTGAATAAATTCATGACACCGAAATTAAGTCTATATAATTATGAAAATCAAATTATAAAATAAATGTTAAAGAGTACCTTTTGCGAAAATCAAACTCACGAAAAGAAAGCGATCCTAATAGGAAACCACGAACTTGAAACCACAAAATAAACCTCCGACTCAACCTTTATTGGTGAGTGAAAAATATAAAGTGGGGGTGATTTTTCTTTTTCTTTTCCGTGAGATCTTTTTTTTGTGTATTGGATTTTTTGGTGAATGTTGTACGTGTTGGTTGTCAATATAAAATAGAAGTGTTGTATGATATGATTATTTTTTTTTCATATCTGTACGCTTTTTCCTTTTTTTTATTTTATGATTTAGTAATTTTTTTTCTCTTGTCTTTCATGTTTTCTTTTTATAATAATTGTTTGACTTTCTATTAAATGTTTCTGTTATTCTTTTCCTTAAAATAAATTTAGTTTTAAATCTTTTTTTTTTTTTACGTTTTGTTCCCCTTTTTTGTTTATATTTTTCTTAGACATTCTGTACATTTTTTTTTTATCTATTTTAATTCAATTTGTTTCCTTCTCTTTATCCTAACAAGTTTATTATTATTATTTTTTGTTAGAACCCTAAATATCAAGACAACACACATATTATAGCATAAAACATGACTTAATACTTTTCTAAATACGATCAAACAAAGAATTCATTCAACTTAGTAAGACACAAACATAAAAACTTTGATAATTAATTAAGGAAAAAGAGCGAGGAATGGACTCTTAAGCATGTAAGAAATACTCACATGTCATATAGCATGTTCGTATATATTTCAGTACACAACATTAATAATATTAACAGATTAAACACATACGAAATCTGAACAACTTCAATATATTGAAATTAATTCTTGCACAATAATGACATAAAATTATGCAAAAAATAAAATACAAATAAATGTTACCTCTTGTGAAAATTAGTTAACGAGAAGAAAGGACAAATAATCAGGAGCCACGAACTTGAAACCGCGAAAATAGATTACCTGATCTTCAATCACAATGTATTGCTTTTTAATTAATGCTTATATCTCTGTGTGTGCCTTTTATGTGTGTGTCCCTTTTTTTGTACGTATGTAGGTGTATGTATATAGGTGTTAGGATAGGTGTAGGTGTGGGGTTGTGGGATGTATTGTGTGGGGTGTGGAATGTGGAGGAAAACGTGAGGGAGTGGGAGTGCGGGGAAGTTGAGAGAAAGTGGGAGTATAACTTGATGATAGTTTTATTTTCTTTTCTTATTTATTTTTTAATTTTTGGAAGATAAGTCAAAAGCTTTTTATTTTTTTATTTTTATTTTGTTCTCCTTTTCCCTTTTTGGTTTTCCACGTGTAGTATGTTTTGGATAGGAGTAGGAGTGAGGTAGGTTTGTTAGATTATTTAGGTTATTTTTTATTTTAATTTTAATTTTATTCTACTTTTAAAAGAATAATAACTAACTACAAATAATAAATTATAATAACATATAAACTAATTATTTAAAATTAATAAGAATTTAAGAAAAAGTCAACTAGCTATATATAAAAAAAACAATTAAATAATACTATCTTATTTATAAAAACTTAATTTCAAATATAGATTTTATGTAATCTTTCATTTCATTTTAAACAATTGACAATAAAACTTAACCTTAAAAGTGATTCTGTTTTGTTGTTTTCAAATCTTTTAAAATAAACTTAATAAAATAAGAGAAAAGTCAAAATACCTAATTTATATTTATAAAACAATTTCAGCTCTAAAAATGGTGTAAAATTTTAAGTTCGGTCAAAAATTACGTGTCTACATCTGCAACGAGCCAAATAGCTTGATGATTATCCAACTGTAACGAGGTGGATGACTCGATGATTATCCAACTATAACGAGATGGATGACTCGATAATTCACTCCATAGCTCACGCTAAGGAAAAGTTCCACGTTGTGCTGCATCCTTGTTGATGTCTTCCGCACCTATGGTTTAATTTGAGAATTCATCCTCTTGTATGCTCTCGACAAACAAATGAAATAAACTTATTAGCAGAAACTGTAATTTAAATAGAGAAGTAATATGTTTTTACCGTATTAGACACTTGTTCTTTTCTGTAAATGTTCTGACGTCAGCCTCCATCGATTTTGACACAATAGATGATGACTTGATATGATGTGGATGACGATGCATCATTGATAGGATGATGATGATCCATTGGTTGTATAACGTTGCTACATGATAGGATGATGATATCGATGTTCCATTGATAGGATAATGATTGATGATCCATCGACTGGATGATGTTGATGCTCCATTGATTGGATGATGATGCTTCATTGATGATCCATTGGTAGGATGATGTTGATCTATTGACAGGATGATGTTGATCCATTGATAGGATGATGATGATTCATTGATGATCCATTGCTAGGATGATGTTGATCAATTTGCAGGATGATGTTGATCCATTGATAAGATAATGATGCTTCGTCGATGATCCATTGGTAGGATGATGTTGATCCATTGATAGGATGATGATGCTTAGTTGATGATCCATTAGTAGGATGATGTTGATCCATTGGCATGATGATGATATTCCATAGATAAAATGACGATGATGTCTTTCTCGGTAGTGGTACTATCTCATTTGATAATAGTACAGATATGTTCCTCTAGGTAGTGGTATTATCTCATATGATAATAATGTAGAAATGTCCCTCTGGGGGTTTCACATTATCGCTTCTGATATCGACGAGATTTGTGAATATTCTTCAAATGTTCTTGATACTGAAAAAAATATAATGTGATGTCATTGTAAATGCTTGTACATGTTGAGAGTGATGTTTTCACTTGTTCATTTGTGAACATTTGTACTCATTGTGACTCATGCTTTGCTGGGAATTTGACCGATGTGTTGTTGCTTGTATTCTAAACTGTTTCTTTTTTCTTCTAAAAAAAATTCAATGACTTTCCTACATCCACAGAAAATTTTTCAATTTTGGGGAGCTCCTCGCCCCTTTCGACTTTTCCTTATTCATTGAATGGAGGAATATGATGATCTTGAGGCAAACTTATAAACCTGCATCCACAGAAAAATTGCTAGTTTTAAAAACAAACTGATCTGTGTTGACTTCTTCAAACAGTTGCTTCTTTTCTTGCTATCCTCAGTTGATTGCTCTGATCTCTTGCTTCTCGATAGACAAGGCAAAACACTTTATGCAAAAAATATTTGAAACATATAGATAAAATCTTTAAGAAGAAGGTTTTCAAAAAGTTGTAATTGAAAATGGTCACTGTCAAGTATCATATCACGTCAAGCCTGATGAACGCATTTAGGGTTGATGTTTCGAGATCAATCAAACAACCTGATGGAAAGATTCTAAAGACTGTTGAAGTTTGGGCGATCCGACTCTTCAAATGTCAAAGATTGTTGAAGTTGACTTTTGATCTTAAAGCAATGTTGGAGATCACTTGAAGTTACCTCTGAACTCCTGATCATGCCGGAGTTATTCATAGCTGTCTTAAATCTCTAATGAAGCTATGATGAAATTGTTGAGGTCATCCTAAAAAAATTCTGTCCTAGTTAAATGCCTTAGCATATCTTGAACTGTTGATAAATGAATCACAGAATTTTTGAGAACTTCTCAAAATTCTGTCCCAGTTGCGATTCTCAATGTTACTTCAGTCTTGACTTGTTGAAAAAAAAGATCTTCCTCTTTAGAATTTTTGAGTCTCTCTCAAAATTCTATCTCAGTTTCTATTGTAAAGGAAGAAATAGAAATCTTACGGGAGATATGACCGAGACATTGTGGCGCCTATGTATTCCGTTGAGGTAGAAACCAGGTCAAACGTAGTTCCCCTCTTGAGGATCAACGAAAATAGGAAAATGTAACTAAGGAAACGATTGAGGCGAACATAGGCCGCTTACGTATCTCAATTTTGAGAATTCAAGTCGTACGTAGTTCTGATACAAAAAAAAACATTAAAAGGGGTAAAAGGGTGATCGAGACCGACATAGGCCGCCTGCGTATCTCATTCTTGAGAATTCAGGTCAGACGTAGCAATTTTCTAACTACAGAACATAGGATGATTACAGACAAATGATGCGATTACAGGAAAATAAATAAAAGAAACTTTGAATCTTCAAATATAGTAGGTCTTGATAGCATTTGCAGCGATTGACAACTTGAGATGAATATCTATGTTCAATCATGACATGTGATCAAACAAATACATCGATGTATTTTCCAAGTAAACTGTTGAGTTCTCTTTTCCGAGTTTCTCTTAGATAAACCCTGATTCTGACTTCTTTAACACATTCATCATTTTCTGGATTCACAACTTCTGTCTTATCCAGATTCGACTTATCCTTATTCTCGAATTGTTTCAATTTTTTGGCAATATATTCAGATATCATGATCTCCTTATCATACTTTTCGAACACATCATCACCTACCTCATTTGTTTATTCAGCTTGTAACATGACATGATATTGACAGGTTTAAAAATTATTTTTACTGAAACAAAAACAAAGATTGTTAGATAGCAAAAATTAAAACAGGTGAAATAAGTTTTTGCAATAGAGGAAGCTTTCATTAAAAATAAGGAAATACAAACTTTGGCCATGACTATGAGTCATTTTGCCTTTTCAAAACATCATGAGGGAAATTAAAACTTAATTAATTAAAATGACATAAAAAGTGGGTTTCGAGCCTCATTCGGACTACCACCAATTTTAGAAATAACATAAGATCTATCCTTGTCTATCGAGATGAGCGAGGAATCAAGAGCGGAGTGGAAGTCCAATTAAGAATTTGCTCCTTTGGCTCAACGTCTCGTATGCCTGGTGTCTCGATCATCTTTTTGGGAGCAACATCACCTTCTTAAAAAAGATTCCCAATTCCTTCTCCAAGACCGTTATCATTGGCATATTCCTCTACTGGAAAGGACTGACATAGATGAAGCACAAACTTTGGTGGAACATGATTAATCCCCTTCTTGTTCTGACCCTCTCTTGACACTAAAGCAAAAGCTTGATGGGGTGTCATGCTCGTAAAATTGAGTTTCTCACTTATGCTCGGAGAAACTACAACTTTCTCAAGTTTGTCAAAACCATCCGGAACTATCACCTTTACCATGCACCACTCATCCTCCGTCTCTATCATATTGATAGTGGCTCATCCATGGTTTGGCAAAGGGTTACTGTTGACGTTGGGTACAGTGGTCCTGACCATTTTCTGGTCGATAAGGTTCTGGATCATATGTTTCAAATTAATACAGACTTCAGTATCATGCCCAACACTATTGGAATTCTACGCACACCTTCGATCGACTCGGTAAAATCTTGAGCTAGTAGCGACTGACTTGGGCTTGACCAGATGAATAATACCTGCCGCACTCAATCGCTCAAACAACTTCGTCCGGCTTTCAATGAGAAGAGTAAAATTTCGAGCAGGTCTCTTCTCAAGACGTGGACGAAGAGGATCATAATGGCCTTGTTGAGGCGGAGGCATTTGACAATAGTTTCGAGCGTTTTGATGGAGAGGTGCCTGAGACTTTGGTTCAGTCATATTAATAGTGAATCCCCATTGTCATTGGAAGTGACATCTTGAATGGTGACAATTCTTTGATTAATCAGGTCTTGAATTTTATGCTTCAAGTTTATGCAATCCTCAGTGGTATGTCCAGCACCTCCTTAATGGTAAGCGCAATGAAGATCGGGCCTGTAAAGTCTGGAATTGACATTGACATTTTTTGGATCAATTGTTCGTATTAGACCAGCCACTTTCAATCTCTCAAAGAGTTGGGTTCGACTTTCAACCAATGAGTAAAGACTCGAGAAGGTTTCTTCAAAAACTCATGACAAGAAATATTGTAATTATTTTGTGGAGATGGAGGTACTTGGGAGGATTTTGGCGAGTAGGTGTTGGTGTTTGGAATTTTTTGTATTGTGGAGCTTGGTAGCTATGAGGGGCATTTGGGTAATTTGACAATGATACTTGGTAACTTGATTGAACATTTGGGTAATTTGGCAATGGAGCTTGGTAATTTGGATGATTTGGTGGTGGAGTTTGGTGATTTGATTTGATGGGGTAAGGATTTTGTGGAGCTAAAGGGTAGATTTTGGATGGTAAAGACTTTCGAACATTGAGACCAGTATGCCTCTTTGATTTTTGGCTTGATTCAAATTAGATAGATGAGACATCTTTCCTCTTCCTCCTCACACTACAAAAAAAACAGTGTTTAGCGACGAATTAATTTCCGTCACTATATAACAACGGATTCGCAACGAAGTAGCCATTTCGTTGCAAAAATTACAAATAATTTTTTGAGTTATAATATAGCGACAGATTGGTGACGGAATATGTTTTTTGTCGCTAAGAAATAGCAGGAAACTTTGGCGCCCTAATTTTCGCTACGGATTTTGCAACAAAGTAGGTGTTACAAATTTATTAATATTCCGCGACGGAATTAGTGACGAAAAACCGTTGCTAGAATTATAAATATATTTTTATGGAATTTAAATTATGTAGTGACGGAATTATCCGTCGCTAAAATTTAATGTAAATAATTATATTTATTTAGTAGCAACGGATGTCATAATCCGTCGCTAATTTTGTTGCAATTTTTTTAACCAAGTCATCAGTCCATAGAAAACACAAAAAGGAAACAAAATTTTACTATCCGTAAAAAATAGGGTTCTCTTAGTGAAAGCTCCCATCTAGCTGAAGCTCAGGTGAAAACTCTTGGTGAAAACTCTGTATCAGGTGAAAACTCTTGGTGAAAGCTTTGTATCAAGTAACATTTCTCTTAGTGAAAGCTCCGTCTCCTTCTCCTTTCGATTTCTCCCATCTCAGGTGAAATGGCTCCCGTCTCAGGTGAAAGGTGAAATTGCTCTTGTCTCCTTCATCCTCAGGCGAAAGGTGAAATTGCTCCTATCTCCTTCATCCTCAGGTGAAAGGTGAGCTTCTGTCTTTGGTAATTTCTCTTTTTTCATCTGTTCGGTGAGCTTCTGGTGCGATGAAGAGGAGGGCGTTGAGTTCTATTTGGTGAAAAACAACTAGGGAACGGGATGTGGTTATTAGGGATATGCCAAAATTAAACGTAGTGCACTCGCTTGCTTCTACTTTGCTCTAATTTTTTATTTTGAATATTTTTCAAATTTTGTTTAGTCTCTAACCTCTCTTGCTTCTGCTTTGCTCGGCGAAATTCTTGAAATCTTATTTTGGTGGTGAAGTAGTCTCCAAGCTGGTCATTATATAGTCGCTGCCCAGAGAAAGTTAACGTTTCCTTCATAATCTTCTCCTCGTCTTCTTCTATTTCTGATATGTCTCGCTACTCTGTTGTTGTGTCACTGTTGTTTGTAGATGAGAACTGATGACTTCAATTTGCTATATATGTGTTCTTAATGGATTTCCTTGATTCATATTAATGTGGAAGTTGGGTTTTGTCGTTTAGTATTTAGTATTGTCGCTTATTTGTTCCTTTGTTTGAATCCTTTTTCGGTGATTCCTCTTCGATATGTCGTAGAATCTATGTTCTTCGTTTTCATTGTCTGTAAGCCTAGGTTTGACATTCAGTTTTGCTACTATTAATGATGCTTTCTTTTCAAAATAAGGATAGAATCTTGAAACTAACTAAGGTGAAAGTTGTTTGTGTTTTTGTTTTGTTGATGTAGTAGATTGTTTTCAAATTCCTTGATCATTCTACGAATCAAATTTATGTTTCCATCTGCCTAAATTTTAGTAAAAAATGCCCACTGTTTGTAATTAAGCTTATAAGGTGTGAAGTCATGTTACTGTCCAGATTGTAGTTTGCTTTCAAAGTCGTTGCCTATTTCTCTTTTCTGATCATCTCGGTATGTTGTTCTGCTTGTATTTTCAATCCTTTTAAGTCCTTGAAGTTTGGCCTTGTTAATAGGTTGATATTGGTATAAGTATGTGTATGTTCTTGGTGAGTTAAATAAAATGACACGGGTCAATCTTTGTTGGCCTTATTGTTCAATTCATAAAAGATTAGATGTAAACAATTAGGAAGTCACTGAATTTTGTTTCAGCAGTTATTAAAGTAGTATATGTTTGCTTTTGTTTTATTTGATAGCTACTGGTTATCCTTTCTTTCCTTAAACTCGTCTCTTGTTTATTTATTATACTTAATAGCTACTAAGCTATTAAGTATACAATAGAGTAACTTCTTTTTAGATTTGGCGAAATAGCTTGAAGTGCATTTTAGCTTTTGATTTAGTGAGCATTAATTTAACTTCTTCTTTTTCTATCTTTTATTTCCAAGTTTTATAATTACTATATATATAGGTAGTTCTAGGTGTACATGTTTATAATATGCACCATTTGTTTAGAGACAACTATCTAACTATTGCTTCTACACATACTCTTCAACTTGGTATCCATCTTTACATCATTATATTTTATTTGAGTAGTTAACTTCTTAGTTTTTCATTTGAACGAACTAGGTATCTTTGATTTTTAATATATTTTTTTCATTGCTGCATCAGTTTAGCATTTTAGATGTATGAAATTATGTATGCTTTCATTTGATAATACAACTACTAATATTCTTGTGCAATTCTCACGGGACAAGTCTTTCACCCTGCAAGACCTTGCTTCTCTACTTTGACGTAATTTCTCTTTTCTTCATATATTATCTTTGGTAGATAGGAGTTCCTTTTAGCTTTTGAAAATGTTACTATTATTTTCTGAAACTGTTTGTTTTATTTGTGTGTTTAAATACGTTTTATGCTTTAAAAATAACCTCGAAATGATTTGATTCAATGAAATCAGGAAGGATTTTTTGTCTTACCTAATACGCTTGAGTTGGTTAATGTTGTATGGTTCATTTGTAGAACTTAATTTAGTTTGAGTATTTTGGTGTTGAATATACTGATTTAGGTGATTTGGGGTTTAAAATTGCAGTTTCGATTGAATTTTTCCTCTACCTCAGCTTCCTGTCTCCTTCATCTATTTCCTCTAATTTGCCTTTGTTTTGAAGGTATACAATCCGGTGTATGTAAAGCTCGAAGAAAGACATAGACATCCGGTAAGTGTTCTATTTCCCCTTCTTCTTCTTCTTCTTCTTCTTCTTCTTTCCACTGTCATAAAAAGATTTTCTATTGAAGTTAGAAAAGGAAAATGTTTCTTCAACCATCTCATATCAGTGTTGGAAGAAAAGGAAATGACGTGATGAACAAAAACCAGTACAGATAAAAAGAAAAGAGAAAAAAGTAAAGAGCAAAAAAAAATTAGTAAAAAGCTTCCACCTGAAAGGAACCAGTGATGTTCTTATAGCTTGGCTATCTTATTTGTCTTGATTCATTCTCTTCTATCACTCATTATTCTTTCATAGCTTCTTTCTTACTTCCATTTTCATGTTCATCTTTTTCACATCAACAACACTAGTATCATTTCCTTGATTTACAAAGTCAACAGTTTGAGTACAACTATTCAATTGTTCCATTGTGATTTCTTTTCAGTCTGGAAGAACAAGTTTTTACTGTTATTTCTTTTGAGAAATATCTATAGTTTTATACGACTAGTTAGACTGATGACTAGTGGTTCTAATCAGGCATGGTGAAGTTTATATTTTTTTTAGACGTCTTGAGTTCTATTATTTATTTTCTGATTTAGGTTTGCCGGGTCTTTGTTAATGTTCTTCTATTTTCTGTCATTTGATTAAAGGTTCTCAATGTTGGTGCTCTAAGATATAGGTAGTCATTTGACGTTTTGAGCTCAACTAGTAACTAATTTGATCGAAAAAGCTGGTTCAAAGATGCCTAATTTCAAATCCCTTGAGCTTCTGCTAGAGCTTTAAGTCCTTCTGCTTCCTTCATCTTTACATATAAATCCCCATCTATTATCTGCTTACGTCTGTAGAAATCAGCCTTTGCAGTTGCTTTTTGTGCCTCTGCTTCTTTCTCCTTTCTGTAGTGAAATGCTTCAGCTTCTTTTTGTTTCTTGTAGAGCTCTCAATTTGCTTCTTGCACCTTTTAGACCAATGAGGCATTAGAAACTTCAAAGTTAGGATTTTCTTTTGTAAGTTTTATGTTTTATGTAAAAAGTAACCTAATAATAATTGTGTCTAATCTACTTTCATGTTAAATTACACTGATAGTGTGAATTATTGTTGATTCTCGCATAATCAAAGATGTTACTTTCTCCATTCCAGTTCATGTTCTTGTTAATAACCAACACAATCTGATGTTAAAATATAGCAGGCACTACTGTTCTACCCTAATCAGAGGATCTGGTTGATATTCACTGGAAGTAAGCCTTACTCTTTATTTTTACCCCTGATTTAGCTCAAAATTTAACTATCGAGGTATTTACTTTACTGAATGTAATTAGGAAGATGCTTGTTGTCATTGTGTCCAATGTGCTTAAGCAAATTTAGTTTCTTTATATGTGTTTTGTGTTTTGTTATTTGTATGCTTGTACTACTAGTTCCTTATTTATAAAAGAAAGTATATATAGTTTATACTCTAAAGTAAGTTGGCTGGACTTAGAATGCTTTATTATTCTGTAAGTTGACTGGAATTAGAATTCTTCAGGAAGGAATTTTTTTTTTTACGTAAGCTTTTTTTCAGCTTTCCTAGTGAGAAATTTCAGTTTCAGCTCCTTATTTCTTTAATTCACAGGCACAAGAGATCAAATTCCAATTGTTGTGAAAGTTACTGAATGAATCTATTTCATTCTAATTCAAGAAACTGTTTTTGTTAGTTCGATCTTTATATTTTGACTAAATTTAATGAATATGAATTAGAGTACCTTTTGGTCAATCAACTAGTGCTTTTTTAGTAAAAGTTTTGTTTGTTTAAGAATTGACAGGAACATGAATAATCTAGAGCGTGGTTGGATGTATGAGAGGTTGGATGGTCGTGGGGCTATAAACTCTAGTTTCATAACCGGTGTGGATAAGTTTATCCAGTTTGCATGTACACAACAGGATCGCTTGAGTGGTGACAAAGTTAGATGTCCATGTAAAAAATGTCACAACTTTAGATTCATGGATGTTGAAATCGTTAAACATCACCTTTATAAGACTGGATTTGTTGATAACTATTTTGTTTGGAAGCATCAAGGGGAAAAAGATGTGATCAATGAGATTTCTTCAGGTCAAGATTTGCATGGTAGTGCTCAACCTGAATTAACATATGATAATCCATACCGACAAATGGTTTTAGATGTTTGGTGTCCCAACTTTTCCCAAGGTTCAAGTTGGCAATCTTCTAGCAATATTGAACCTCAGCCAACTCATCCTTGTGAACCTTTGATGGAGGAAGATCCTAATCCCGACTCTAAAAAATTATATGATTTGCTACAAGCAGCTACTCAAAAATTGTATCCTAGTTCTTCTCTCTCTCGACTTGCGCTTGTCGCTCGGATGTTAAATATTAAAATGGAGAACAATATGTCACAGAGAGGTTATAATCAAATGATGCAATTGTTGAAAGAGGCTTTACCTGAAGATAACATGGTTCTCGATAGCTATTATCAGACCAAGAAGCTAGTCCATAGCTTGGGTTTGCCAGTTGAAAAAATTGATTGTGGTGAATCAGGATGTATGTTATATTGGGGTGATGATGAACACCTTACATGTTGTACATTCTATGGCCATGAGAGATACAAGCTTCGTGTCGAATCTCGTAAAAGGAAATTGGTCCCTTATAAGAAAATGTATTATTTTCCTTTGATTCCTAGATTGCAAAGATTATATGCATCCCCTGCTACTGCTGCTGACATGAGATGGCATCATGAGCATACAAAAAATGATGGTGTAATGTGTCATCCATCAGACTCTGAGGCTTGGAAGCACTTCAATGAAACTCATCATTTTTTTGCTGTGGAACCAAGAAATGTAAGATTGGGGTTATGTACTGATGGTTTCCAACCATTTAGTCAGTCTGGGAGTAAATACTCTTCATGGCCAGTGATTGTCACTCCTTACAATTTACCTCCATGGATGTGTATGAAAGAGGCTTATATGTTCTTAACAGTTATTGTTCCAGGGCCAACCAATCCCAAACATAAAATTGATGTTTATCTGCAGCCTCTAATAAAAGAACTAACTTTGTTGTGGGAGATAGGTGTGGAAGCATTTGACATCTCAAAAAAGCAGAACTTTCAACTAAGGGCAGCTTTAATGCGGACAATCAGTGACTTTCCAGCATATTCTATGTTATCCGGATGGAGTACTGCTGGTAATTTAGCATGTCCCTATTGTATGGAGGAAACACAATCCTTTAGATTGAAACATGGTAGAAAAACATCATGTTTGATTGCCATAGGATGTTTCTCGACCAAAATCACCCATTTAGGAGAGATCATAAAAACTTTTCGTGAAGGCAAGACTGTCCAAAGATCATCACCACCCTATAGAACAGGAGTAGAATTATTGAACCAAATTTGTGACTTGGGCATAAGGAAAGTAACAGAGTTAGATGCAAACGAAGTTAATCGAAGATTATGCAAGTCTTGTGGATGGAAAAAGAAAAGCATCTTTTGGGATTTGCCTTATTGGAGTTCTAACATGATTCGACATAATCTTGATGTCATGCATATTGAGAAAAATGTCTTTGATAATGTGTTTAACACAGTTCTTAATTTTGATGACAAAACCAAAGACAATCCACAATCACGTCAACATATGGTAGAATATTGTGATCGACCTCAATTGGCAAAAGACAGTAGTGGAAAATATCCCAAAGCTGTATATACAATAGACAAGGAAGCACGAGCTATCTTGTTCAATTGGGTGAAAGGCTTAAGGTTTCCAGATAGGTATGTTTCCAATTTGGGTAGATGTCCAGACACAAATGCGAAAAGGATATTTGGCATGAAAAGTCACGATTGTCATGTGTTCATGCAACGACTAATGCCTATTGCTTTTCGTGAACTACTTCCTAGTAATGTGTGGCAGGCACTTACAGAATTGAGCTTATTTTTTAAAGATCTTACTTCCACCACTCTACGAGTGGATGACATGGAGAGATTGGAGAGAGATATTCCACAAATCTTATGCAAGTTAGAACGTATATTTCCTCCTGGGTTCTTTGACTCAATGGAACATCTTCCTGTGCACATTCCATATGAAGCAAGGATAGCTGGACCAGTGCAATATCGATGGATGTATCCTTTTGAAAGGTAAGTGTGAAACTTTATGTCACTTATGACTAGTTTGCCATACATTCCTTTTCTAATGTAATGGTCTATCTATTTTCTTTATTTAGGTATTTGGGAACTCTTAAAAGGATTATTGGGAATAAAGCTAGTGTAGAGGGTTACATTTGTGAAACGTACTTGATGACAGAGTCAACACAATTGTTTTCTCATTATTTTGAATCTCATGTCATAACACGTAATCATAATGTGGAACGTAACGATGATGGTGGTGTTGTGGAAGATCTTGAAGGAAATTTATCAATATTCTCCCATCCAGATCGAGTATGGGGAGAAGCAAAAAAAGGGATTTATCCCTTCAAGAAATCAAGGCTGCCCAAACTTATATCTTACTAAATTGTGAGGAGGTTGAGCCATTTGTGAGGTAACAAAAGTTAGTAGTATTTTCTTAATGATATAAACCTATATTTATTCACGACTATCAAATTAAACGTATTTTACTATGATGAAGTATGTTCATGCAACGTTTGCAAGAAGAATTTCTGAATCTATCTCAGGGTCAAATAGATGAGAGCCTTGAAGCGAATTTCTCTACATGGTTCAAGGAATTTGTAAGATTTCAAAACTACTATCTTTTATGTGGTAATGTGCTTAACTTGACTTCGGAAATTTTACTAAGTCTTACAATTTTTTCAAAATAGGTCTGATGCAATCCCATAGAGAATAAATTCTTGAATAGTCTTGCCCGTGGACCATTAATAAGTGCTTTATTTTGTTAATGGATACAAATTTCACACAGAATGTCATGGTAGCGCAAGATCAACAATGAATAGTGGAGTTTGTATCTCAGATTCAAATTTTGGTGATTATTTTGGATGGATAAAAGAGATTATACAAGTGGAATACCTTAAAGCACCTTTGAAGCAAACTGTATTATTCAAATGTGAATGGTTCGACCCAACTATGAATGTTGGTGTCAAAAGGCATTATCAGAACAAATTGGTTGAGATTAATCAACGTCGTCGATATAAAAAATATGAGCCTTTTATTCTGGCAATGCAAGCAACTCAAGTGTGTTATGTGTCGTATCCGAACAAGAAAAAGGACAAAGATGACTGGGTAGCTATATTGAAGGTCAAACCTCAAAATGTTATTGAATTACTTGATGAGGGAGTGGAGACAACTTCAGAACTGAATGTTCCATTCCAAGTTGATGAAGTTGAAGTCCACGAGATAGATATGACTGTTTCCATTGATGAAAACATACTCTTAAATGATCTAAATGGGGATACACTGGAAATGGATGAACCCATTGATGATGGTTTATTGCAAGAGCATCATGAAATCCAAATAGATTCAACAGAAGAATATGAAACCGAGGAGGATGAGGAGGATGAAGATGATGAAGAGGATCAGGAAGAGGAAGAGTTTGAAGAAGACATAGATAGTGACTAGTTCTTGATAGTCAACTTTTGTATCTTCACCGTAATTTGTTTGTATTAAGTTTTCTCCAAATATTCTCATTTTCTTTAGTTTCTGTTTTTCAAATTACGGTGATTAAAATCAGTAACTCTTGGATTTTGACCATGTGTGTTCTATTTCTTTTTTTTAACCTTTATTTAAATCTACTTGTAGCATTAATTAGTGTTATTCATACCAGGTAACTGAATGTTCCATTTGAATGAGAGCTGTTTTGTGATGCTTTGGATGCCTAGGAAATCTCCACATTCACCTTTTCCCCCTTTTTAGCTACTGTCTTTTCATTATCATTGGTCATTTTACATTGGTTATGGAGTTTCTAGTGCCACGTGTGGTGTCTTTGATGGCCAATCCAAAGAGAGTTTGTGTTCTCTTCCTTGGTATAGGAAAACTGAAACAAATGTTATGCTTTGTGGTCATTTTACATTAGTGTTATACCTACCAGCTTTGATGACAGAATGTAACCATTCGGCCTAGGAGCCTTATCAGAAACACATGATCTAATAGTATTCAACTTTTCAGTCTCTTAAAAGGCTTCTACAGTTCCCTAATATCCTTTTCTGTGATTGTATTCAATTTTTTAGAATCTGATATAGATTTCTGAAGCTCATTATTTGTGTAAATCTTCTAACCAAACTCAATGATAACTATTTCACTCTTTTATATGCAGGCATAAGTGTTTTCACTTGATCTACAAGCTTTTTTAGAGGTATTTTTAATATTTCAGCACACTTCAATGAGGTAGCTTAATTTGATTTATACTAGTGATAAATGTTTGACTCTAGTTTCTGTTTTTGCAATACTTCTTTTTTTGGTGGAACAAACTGTTTGGTGATAGTCATTTGCTAGTCTCATTTCGTTCTCATACAACATGATACTATGTGGGTCTGCCTGTATTTTGTTTCGACATTGGATAAGTAGCTCCCATCGATCGTTGTTGTGTTTGTAGTTCCACATCACTGAAAGTTTCTTTGTTTAGACATGACAATAAATTTTTCAGGAAGCCAACTACATTGTTATAGTTTTCAGGAAGCCAACTACATTGTTATAGTTTTCAGGAAGCCAACTACACTGTTATATTTTTTTATAGGTATGGCTCGAGGCAGAGGTCGTGGGAAGTCCTTTGGTAGGAGTAGTTCTGCTATTCATGTAAGCATGCCAACTATTCCCATGCCCATTATAGTTTCTCCTCAACAAGGTGGTACCACAACCGTTGAAACATCAGATCAAAGTACCACCCCAACTATCTCTGAGACACCTCCAGTTACACCAAATCAGAGTAGTCCCATAGGTCAGGGTCTGTCTACTCAGAGCATCCCAACAGGTTGTAGTAATCCAATTGCTGAAGGTGATCTATCTACTCAAAGCAACTCAAGAGGTCATACAAACACATTTGATACTGATTCTAGTAGTAACCACTCACGGACCCTTATTTTTATAAGTTCTGCAGGGTTAGTCCACTCTTTTGCTTTTATCCTCATAACCTGTTTATACTTGAGTGTAGTTAATATTGGTAGTCTTTGAATCCACAAGTCCGAGTAAACAAATTATAATTTAAGGTTCCCTGTTAAGCAATGCTAATTGATAGATCTGAAAAATCAGCAGCCTACTATAATCTGAGTATTCTTTTTGTTAGCACTCACATATATAATGTCTGATTATAATAAAACTCCAAATAATGTCTTCAAATTTACACAGGTTGGAACCTTCTATAATATGCTCTAGTTTCATAACCAAGTCTTTCAGAAATGATGTTGATCCCAATGGAATAAATTGGAAAAGTGTTTCAAATGATGTAAAAGACGGTTATTTTGGAGAATTTAAGGTATTACTTTTCATTGTAGATAAGTTTGGAAAGTGTATTCATACTTATATATAGGATACTGATATATTACTTTCAAAATTTATTTCAGAAAAAATTCTATTAGGATGTTTCTATTAGTGAAAGTGAAGTGAAGAGACACTGGTTGGTCAAGGCCGCTATAACATACAGAAATTTTATTTCTAAAATAAAAGGGGGAGAAGTTAGGCCAGGTTTTGTAACTGAGAATATTTGGGAAAGATGGAAACAACTTTGGGGAAGTAATGAGTCCAAGAAAAAGTCAGAAACAAATGCAAAGAATCGTCGTGGCGGTCGTGAAGTTGCTGCTGGGACTCACACAGGTGGCTCTATCTCAATTGGAGAGCATTGCCAGAAACTTGTAAGTATATATTTCACAAATTATATAAGTAACATCTTTAGGTTGTCTGATATATACACTTGTATCTAAATACACATTATGCAATCGATATTTTTGTATCTAAAAAGTGATTTTTCTTTTGTAAAGGCTATTGAAAAGAGTTGAGATCCAACACCAAGCGAGTTACATTTACACGTCCATACGCATGGTCATGATGGTAAATATTTTGTTGGCGAACGCTCTCGAATTGTCCATGTAAGTCCAAAACTTTGAAACCTATCAGAATATATACATGTCATTTCTTATTAGAAGGGAAAACTTGGCTGAAAATGAACAGTAATTTAGTTTCATGGTTGGATGTTGTTATCTTGCTGCTCAACTGATGTGTGGACTGTTTACTTCTTGATCTTTGTAATTCGTTCAGATGTTAGAAATTTCTGAAAGTGTTTCGACTTATTATTACACTATAAATCAGTGGTGTAACTTGTTTGCTATTCATGTTGTTTGCTTGCCTGCTGTCTCCTTGTAAGTCCTCTTATTTCACTATTTTGGTTGGTTGTGAAAGTCGTGGTTCAGTCATGAAGTCCGAAATAATTTTCTATAGGAAAACATAAATGGGCGTACATGCCCTGTTATCCTACATTACGAGTTATTTGTTTCCAGTTTGCTGTAACTAAGAAGTTGAGTTTAAACGAGTCAAAAAGCTACATGTTTCAAGTTGCTGACGTATTCTTTTGTGTTGTTTTCTTTGTTAAAGTTCCTTCTATTCTAACTAGGCGACTGTTTGTTGTGTTCATCATCCTTACCCTTAACTCGAGATAAGACAAAATTTTAGTGCCCACGTCAAAGTTAAGTTCGATCTAATGATATTTGGCTGCTTCTTTCTTCATGCTCCGACTTTGTTCTCCTTTCACTGCTCAACGTTGCGTTTGAATCAAATTTTAGTTTCCATTTTGTTTAGATTATAGTCAGAAAATGCCTACCATTTGTAGTTTTAAATATGAACTTCATAACATGTTTTCCTTATCTTTGTCTTGTTTTGGTTTTCATGAGGATTGTGTTAATTCTCTTCACTACGGGCGTAAAAGTTGCCCGTAGTGATGCTATTTCAGCATCTATTTTATGGCCCTCTTCCCGCAGTCCAGTCGTTTCACTGAGTATCATAGAGGATTTCAAAATGTGCATGTTAATAAAAAAAAATGTTATGAGAGCAGAAATAAGATCCAAATTTTTAGGATCAGTTTGTGGTAGCCTACACATGTTTTCAGCATCTGTTATGTGGCCCTCTTCCCCCAGTCCAGTAGTTTCACTGAGTATCACATAGGCAGGGCATATAGAGAAACAGCTGATGCTTTGCCACTGAGAGTGCTGAAGAGTAGCTTGTACATTGCAGCTGCTGTAGCATCCCAAAGTCTTTGAACAATCACATCTATGCATACCTGCATAGACACGTTGGCATACCACAAAAAGAAACAATAGAATCATTCTACTGCTAGGGATATTCAAGTGACACTTATAACCACAACAATCCTTTCAATTGTCATGAAACACTTGTGCAGACATAATAAAATAATGCTTAACCTTCTAGCTTTGCTATATCCTATCAAAAAGATTTTTAAAATTGGAAATCAAGGTTTGCTACAGACAGGATATTCACAATTCAAGCTGCTGCTAATATGTAAGATGGAACAATGATAATCTTTTAGGTCACTATTTTTGTAACATACCTTTGCTTTATACTTCTTGTCCTGTGAGTATCACATAGCATTAATGTTGATGAATGGCCTGCACATCTTTTTTCTTTGCTAATATAGAATGATGTATGTCTTCCTTATACATCAAGTCAATTACAATGCTGATGAATGGCCTACAGAAATATAGAATGATGTTACAGTGAGTTATGTACTCACGAAAATGTCCTGAGCAGCATTGGGTATTCCCAATGTAAGAACTATTATCCAAGGTTAAATTAGACATACAACATTTCTGCCTTTCCCTTCCATTATAAATTTATTCCTAATCTTTAATGTTTTCTCATTATCTCAATTTATTACAGGAAAAATATGAAGAAATATTACGGGAAAAAACAACCTCTCAATTTGATATTGATCAATGTGAAGCATACTACCAAGCTGCCGGGGGAGAAAAGAAGAAAAGAATATATGGTCTTGGATCTGAAGCAAAAACTTACTACGGGCAGAATCTTTGTGCCTCATCATCTGTAGCAACTTCAGTTTCTCAATCAACAACGACAAGAAATATGGATGTGTTTGTGAAGGAAATGATTCCTGCCCTTACTACTCATTTTCTTCCGGTTATTATGGAGCGGCTACAACAAGTGGTTACTCCCATTGACAATCCATCACTTGTGACACCCATGGTACCTCCTCCTGCTGCTACTAATGAGGACGAGGTTGATCCCTTAGTTTCAAGTGATGAGGGTATCCCTTAATTAGTCTCCTTTAGCTTTAATTTTTGGATGTTTGTGTTTTTGAAAAGTACAAATTGTCTGATAACAATAGTTGATGACTTGCTTTTGATGTTTTGCAGTGAAAGTATGTGATTAGGATTTTGCTATCTACAGATTTTGAACCCTCTAAATATTATTTTATATGAATGTTTGTTATTTTAGAGGTATTTAGTAATTGTTATTAATTTATTTCAGCAATGTATATTTAAAATAAAAAAATGAAATTATTTTACAAGAAAATTTTTAGCAACAAATTTAATGACGATTTGGTCGTTGCTATGATAAAATTTTGGCGACGGATTAGCAACAGAACATTTTAGTGGCAAATATGCTAGCTTAAATAACAGAATATTTTGTGACGGATTAGTGACAGAAATTCCGACGCGAATTTATTTGAAATGATGAAATTAATGATGAACTTAGCAACGAATATTTTTGCGACGGATAAGTGACGGAAATTTCATCGCGAATTTATTTGAAATGACAAAATTAATTATGAAATTAGCAACGAACTATATAAGTATAACGACGGAAGATTCCGTCACTAAAGTTGCGACGGACTAAATTTTTCGTCGCTAAGAGATTACTAATGAGCGAAATACTCACAGCCAAAAATCCATCGCAAATTCGGTTTAGCGACGGAATACCATAGATTAGCGACGGATTTCGTCAGTCACTAAATGTTATTTTTTTGTAGTGTCAATGGTCCCGAAGATTCAACTTGGGGAGTCATTCGGGTGATTTTTCTGGTCTTGAGACCGTCTTCAATAGTTTCACCAATTTTTACTATCCCACTGAAATTTCCTCCTAAAATGAGCAACATCCTATTGTAGTACTCCGGCTCTTGATTGCGCACAAAGACTTCAATAATTTCTTTCTCGGTCATGGGAGGCCTAACCTTTGCAGCCTATCTTCTCCAACGATAGGCATTTTCTCAGTAGCTTTCAGTAGAATTCTGTTTAATTTTCTCTAAAGAGTATCGATCAGGGATGAATTCTATATTGTAACCAAACCTTTCAATGAAGTCTTTAGCTAAATGGTTGGACTAAAAAAAAATAAGTCTTTAGCCAAAGCGTTCCAACTTGGCCACTACTTGATTTCTTTAGAAATTAACCAATCCAAAGCTTCTCCTTTTAGACTTCGACTAAAGAGTCGCATTAAAAAAGCTTCATCTTTCCCAACTCCAATAAGTTGATCACAATTAGCCCTCAAATGAGTCAAAAGATTTTCAACTCCACTAAAAGTGTCAACTTTTGGTACTTTAAAACCTTCTGGAAGCTCCAAATGTGGATGGCGACACAAATCTTCATAATTCAACCCCATAATGTCTAGGGTGTATTGAACATCCTTCATTGCATTCATAACTTCCTCTCTGATGCTTTTCTCAGTCTTTCCTTTTNGCGTTCCAACTTGGCCACTACTTGATTTCTTTAGAAATAAACCATTCCAAAACTTCTCCTTTTAGACTTCGACTAAAGAGTCGCATTAAAAAAGCTTCATCTTTCCCAACTCCAATAAGTTGATCACAATTAGCCCTCAAATGAGTCAAGATTTTCAACTCCACTAAAAGTGTCAAATTTTGGTACTTGAAAACCTTTTGGAAGCTCCAAATGTGGATGGCGACACAAATCTTCATAATTCAACCCCATAATGTCTAGGGTGTATTGAACATCCTTCATTGCATTCATAACTTCCTCTCTGATGCTTTTCTCAGCCTTTCCTTTTATGACCTTCCACTCATTCTCCTTCTTCTCACAATCATCGAGTTCAAAATGTGTAGCAGAGAAAGGGTATGATTCTGGCGATATTGGAAAATGAAATACGATTTTTAGAGGTAAAGGTTGAGTAGTAGGTAGGTTTTGGACAATTTGAGTAAGGATTTGATAAATCGGAGGAAAATTCTGGAAAACATTGGTACTTAGATTTTGAGGAGTAGGTAACTTTTGGTGTGAGGAGCTAGGATGGTGTGGATTAGGGGTGGTTAAGTCGATGAAGGAAGGTTTTTGAATCATAGTGGTGATTGAATTGTTTGGAAAACGTTCGGATGTTGGATTCGAAGTAGGAAAATGAAGTGGAGGTCTTTCATTGTCTGGAGTAGGAATGTTGGCAGCAAAAGCCAAATTAGTCAAATCTCGGGTCTTATCCATTTCAGCAATATGTTGGAACAATTGTGCAATCAACTTGTTCTGTTCAGCAATGATAGGGTCATTCCAGTAATTTTGATCAACTCAGTATTCTCAACATTTTCAACCATTTTCTCTTTGCCTTTTGAAAAACACTGGTCGAAGAAGGAATCTTTGGTGTCTTTGGACCTTGTGAAGTACAGATGTTCAACCATTTTACTCAACACAGATCAGTTTTGAGTACCTGACAAAGAAAAATAACTCAAAGACAAATGTGTTAGTCTGTGTCGATGATAAATAATACAAAATATCACACACATTACTGTAAACACATAATAGTTGCTTCATTTGAAGATAAACTAGCCCACATATAGAAAAGATGGCTAAAAGGCATAAATTTGTCTATTTAACTTTGGGATTCGTGATAGGAAGATTGACTTGCGTCAAGCCAAGTTTTTTATTTTTGCATATTTCATTGATTTTCGATTAAGATGAAATTCCAATCTCATTGCAAGAGTTGGAAAAGATAGGATTTCTCAAAAATGGGGTATCGAGCCTTAAAAGGTTGCCTACGTATCTCACGAGGATAATTCAGGTCATACGTAGTTCAACCCACTTGAATCTCTTTTCGATTTGAGATGACGAATCTCTTTTTGATATGAGAGACTAAGATTTGAAAAATGAAGTTCGAATTTTGTTGGAAACTAAAGACTCAAAGATTATTTGGACGCACTTTCGATAGTGACTTGATATTTATGCTTAAAGGGTTCAAGAAAAATTCCAAGACGAGTAGGCTAGAACATCTTCAAATAAAACAACATATTCTCACAAACAGTTATAACACATAAATAGTTATTGCGCGTTCTACACAGATATGTGACCCTTTTGTGCCAAAGGTAGGCCTAATGATTTGAAGGATGTATAACGTCATTTGAAACATTCCATTGACCCAAAACCCAAATTTGTACAAGTTTTATAAATAAACTAAATGGGGATACATAATAGGGAAAAAGAGATACAAAATAATTATTCCTGCACATGGGTACAATCTTAAACTAAGCTTCCATGGAAGGATTCTTCGTTCTTGAGCTTCTTGCCATCTCTGAATGCCAACATCTTCAGATGCAATGGTAATTTGATTATTCTTCAATTCGAACAAACTATTAAACTTCCAACCCCAAGAGACAATGTTTTGCCAAATGATGTATACATCCTTCTAATTTAAACACATAAGCATGATTGCCTTTTGTTGACCAATGAGCTAAATAGACACAAGGTGGGATTCTAATGCGCCCAACACGCCTTGGGTGTTAGGTCAACTTAGTTCAAATGCGTTAAATTGGGGATTTGGTTTTCCTCTACGCTAGTTGACTAAGAGTGACTTTTGAAAGACCGGAAACCCAAGTGGACAATTTAGGCTGGAACTCACGACAATCATTGGACGCATGACGTACCAATAAATTACCGATCATTCCGGAAAAGGATCAAGTAAAAAAAATCCGACAGCGATTATGCAGAAACCGTCCTTAATATACTATACATACAACAGAAAATGTCATGAATGCAATGACAATTATAACAATTTAAACACATTAAACACAAATAAAAAATTCAACAATTAATAACAATTAGTCAAATAGTCAAATCTTATGGTTAGAACTTAATTAAATCCCCAACAGAGTCACCATTTCTGTTTTACTCAAAAAAATAAAAGAAAAGTGATTTGTTTCGAAAAATAGACTAAACTTATGTTTTGAAGAGAAATCAATTTTTCAAATAGAGTCGCCACTTAATTATTTTAACAAATTGAGAAAAATTATGATTTTTCAAAAGACTTAAACAGATAAAATCAATTGAAATAAAAAAGGATTCAAGTTCAATGTACATTCCGAGAAGGTATTAGGCCCTCGAAATGTCCGCTAACTTGCAGTTGACCGATGATTTGACTAAAATGAATTTTCAACTAACTTTAAAATATTAACTAAATAAAAAGAAAATCATTTTTTATTATTAAGGGAAAAACTAAAGGAAACTTTCTAAGGAAGATAATTCAAGTGTTGACAAGACCATAAATAAAATAAAGCTAAGTAATAAAATACGAATATTTTAATTTTAATATAAAAGGAGAAACGACTATCTTTAGGGAGTTAATTAAATTAAACAAAAATCAAATAAATTGTTAGTCAACACAATAACAAATAAATATAAGAGAGAAGAAATATTGAATTTGGGCCTTTGGCCTAAATCCCATATCTTGATAAATTGTCATATTCTAAAATTTTAAAGGGAAAATTTTCAAAATGTCAATAATTTTAGCATTTTATGGACCCTCTTATCAACATTTTCAATATTTATTAATAATGTCAATATTTTAGTTTGTTATTGTTCTGATTTATGTATTTCTTTTTGTTTGTTTGATTTGAAAGAATACAATTATTTAATAATAGAAAGGAGAAAATCATGGATAGAGTATTTTAAAAAAAGGAACATATATATCACTTAAAATTCTCATCAGTTACAATTTCAAAAGTAATTGATTGTATTCATTCCAATATGTATGAATTATGATATGTGTATTTGTATTCATTGTGGTTTTCATGTTTGGATTTGTACATTGACATTTGTATTTCTTTATTAGTTTGTATTCATTCCAATAGGTATACCAAATTTATTTGTAGTTATTAAGAAACATATTTGTATCCATATACTTATGTAAAATCGTGTTCATTCAGTATAGATACAACATTGATTTGTATATTTTTCAAAAATGTATATTTTTTCTTAAAATTCCAACAAAATTTGTATTTCAGTCATCAAAAACATACAAACTTACAATCAAAATTTGTATTTTAAAAAAAGTATTTCTTATCTGTTATGTATTCCAAAATATATTGTTTTCAAAGTTTATTTTCTAGAACATCTACTAAATCAGATTCCAAATTATTTTGTACTCCAAGCATCCAACATACAAAAAAAGTCAATAATTATTTTTTAACTTTGAAATATGGCTAATGATTTTGTACTTGCATTTCCTTTGGGTCCTTCTGCATGTGAGAAAGATGCAAACATACTTCAATTTCTTGAAAAGATAACTAGAATTGTTGATGTTGTCCAACAAAGTGTCTTAGATGAGATATTGATCCGAAACTCCCAAATTGAATACCTTAGTGACTGTCTAACCTTTAAATTCAATATTCAGATAGTAACTTATGAAGATCTTCAAATCCAAAATATAAAGTACGATCCAGATCCATTTTCAAATCACTTTTTCAATAGCCATTTTTGAATCACTTCTAAACAAATTAAAGAATCAACAGTTAATGAATACTCGATCTTTTTGTATTTCACCGACAATCTCAAAGTTCAACGAAATCAATCCAATTCACTTCGAAATCTCAATCGATTATTTCAAAATTTTCTTCCCTAATGGAAACAATCGCAAATCAGTCGAATTCACTTTGACAAAGGTTGGAAATCTTTTGAATGATTTCTGAGATTTCTTAGAAAAATTGAGAAATTTGATTTAGAAAAGGCAAGGCGTAAGTTAGTTGATGATATAGAATAATGGAAGAAATTGTGACAGAGAGAAAAAGAGAAAGGATAGAATTTGAGTAAAAAATTTAGAGAGAGAAAAGTGGTAATGGGGTCTTTGTTTTTAACTTTCACACATAGTGAAGTAAAAAAATCAGTAAATTTGAGAAATAAAAGGAAGGTAAATGAATTATATTAGGATACACTTTCTTTGCTAAAATATTGACATTTTGACATTTTTAATATTTATTTTAAAGTGTAGTGTTTTCAATAATTATGTTAGAAATTTTGACTAGTTAGCTAATTTATCCAATTTTAAAATCATGGGTTTTGGCCCATTTTCCTACTACTTGGACCTGCTGTAATTATCTTGGGCTTTTAGCCCCCTTTTTCATTCTCATTCGTCATGATATACACCTAGTGTATATTTGATGTATACACCATATATACAACTAGTTCTCGAGCTCCCGGACTTGTATTTTTATTTGAAGTTTGTATTTCAACATTTTCAACCTGCTTTGACATATCTTGAACCTGCATACTCTATTTTCCGACTTACCAGTGTATACAACAGGTATATTATCTCTTTTTGAGTTTTTCTAAGCTTGAAAATTTGATTTCCAGCCCACATCCATCATCTTCAACCTATACACATGTTTCACATCTTGCTATGGGGGCTGACTCGAAGGAAAATGAGGATTTGGGGCCTTTATGGCCCATCCGAAATATGAAGGAAAGAAGAGAGGAGTCCAATATTTGCAACAAAAATGATGATAAGAATTAGTGCTCAATAATAATATCTCAGATATCATAATTCTAAACAATAACCGAACTCACAAAATACGAAATGGTAAAGTATCGGAAGGAACACAAATAAACATGTTAAACAACACAACAAAAACAGCCGGCAGAGACTACACATTTAGAAACCATGTTGCAAATATTGGAGCTTTCAAGCTAAGAGTCGTACTGATACCAATTTAACACTTTCTATTTATTTTTTATGACTACAATAGGTAACAAGGAAGTTGATAGCTCAGTAAACCTAGAATTGAAAGCATTTGGAGAGTGGCTCTAATACCAACTTTATTATGACCCTAGTTTATACCCTAGTTAAGACACGATACTTCAAACCATGAATGATCTCTGGCTATCCCTTAACATATTAGGCATATCATATGCACTATTGCAGAAACTTCTGAATAAAGCATATACTACTTTAGAATTTAAATATAAGTCTATTGGGACATGGCCCTAACTACCTTAAAACAAAGACAACATACAGAAAAAAGTTGACAGTCTAAAACAACAGAGTCTCCAATAAGAAGGGCTCACCAAAAGCTAACTAAGAGTGCTGCAACCTCACTAGCCATGAATTTGAGTGTGAATATCATAATCTACATCATAAAATATGTAGTGCATATAAATATATGTGTCAGTACATGGAATGTACTGAGTAAGTATGGAAAGATACTAGCTAAATCATTCAAATAATTATGAACAAGATAGTGAAATAATATTTCCAAGATCATATGTATACATACATATGATCTTGGAAATCTTCTTTTACTATCTTGTTCATGATTCTATAAATGGTTTAGCTAGTTTCCTCCCTTACTTACACAGTACATTCCACATACTGACGCATACATTTCTCAGAGTATCCAAATAAAAAGGGCTCACCAAAAGCTAATCAAGAGTGCTGCAACCTCACTAGCTATGCATTTAAGTGTGAATATCATTATCTACATCATAAAATATGTAGCGCATACAAATATATGTGTCAGTACATGGAGTGTATTGACTAAATATGAAAAGATACTAGCTAAATCAATTATAGAATTATGAACAAGATAGTGAAATACATACATATGATCTTGGAAATCTTCTTTTACTATCTTGTTCATGATTCTATAAATGATTTAGCTAGTTTCCTCCCATACTTACTCAGTACATTCCATGTACTGACATTTGTATGCGCTACATATTTATGATGTAGATTCTGATATTCACACTCAAATGCTTGGCAAGTGAGGTTGCAGCACTCTTAGTTAGCTTTTGGTGAGCCCTTCTCATTTGGGGACTCCATTGTTTTGGACTGTCAACTTTTTTCCTTATGCTGTCTTTGTTTTGAGGTAGATGAGGGTCATGTCCTGGCAGACTTATATTTTCATTCTAAACTAATAGAGACTTTATTCAGACTAGTAATGTAGTATCACGAAGTTTATTGAATTCTTTATTAAGCATATGTTTCAGTCTTGCAATAGTTTATATGATATGTCTACAATGTTAAGTCAAGGGTTATCCTGGGATCATTCATTGTCTTAGGTACCGTGTCTCGACTGGGGAATAGACTCAGGTCATAACAAACTTGGTATCAGAGCCGCTTATATGTCAGCATTGTCGATATAGGTCAAAGTTCAACTGAGTTTAGGAAAATCTTAGTAAGGCGGGGAAAACCTTAGTGCTGAGTCTAGGAAAATTCTATACGGCGAAGCAAAACTTAGTGAGGATTCTAAGTCCATAGAGGGGTATATGTGACACCTCAGCTTAAGATTATAAGTCCCACATCGTCAAAATATATGAGAGACTTTGGGTATATAAGTAAGCAGGCCTTACCAATTTGTGACGCATTTTAAAGTCGTGTGGGCCAATACCCAAAGTGGACAATATCACTTGTTGGTTGGGCTGTTACAAATGGTATTAGAGCAACTCATGTGTTAGCCTTGTCTATGTGGGCTATAGTTCAACTAAGTTTATGCAAATCCTGATAAGACGGGGAAACCTTAATGCTGAGTCAAGGTGAATCCCATATGGTGGGAAAAATCTCATTGATGACGTTGAGTCCATAGATGGGGTATATGTGACACCTCAATTTAAGATTATAAGTACAACACCGCCAAAACATAGGAGAGATGTTGGATAGATAAGTAAGTATGTCTTACCAATTAGTGACATATTTTAAATTCGTGTGGGCCTAAGCCCAAAGTGGACAATATCACTAGTTAGCTAGGCCGTTACAACGGGTTTTCAAGATGAGGGGAGAAACCAAACAAGCTAGTGTTTCCTAAAATCGGACTTAGGAGTTCAATTGGGGTCCTTTGGTGGTGGATCATCCCTTCTTGCAGGTCGGGTGGGTAAGGGATTTTTATGCCATCCTCCCTACTATTTTATGGGATTCTCCCAACCCCACCATCCGTATTTGAGGAGTGTGTCCCTCTAGATGCCCGGTCTATAAATAAAGCACTAGGGTGCCAAAGGTCTTTAATGCAGCATATGATGTCAATCTTAGGGAGATGCATATGACATGGTTGCATAACACAATGGTGGAAGAGAAGTACTATGGGAGGTCTTTTGGCCTACTTTAAAGAGGTTTACCATGCACTACTATTCACCCAATGATCGGAGGTGGCTATCACTGGTTCACTACAAGAGATTATCAATAACACTTGAAACCACAAGTAAAGTAAACAAATTCATTGCATAAGATTATCAACATAATGTCGTTTCACTTTCTTTCTTACGTTTTCGCCGACATGCATTGCACAAGTGATACTATAAAGTGGTAGACATGCATACATACATAACTTGGAAAACACACAACTATCACCTACTGAAAGGTAGGCCATAAGTTCCCTACCCAAGACAACACACAACCATATCATAGAACAACCTCAAATTACTAACTGCCATTATCGACCTAACCACCTTAGGCACAAGCCTAACTATCCAACTCAGAGAATGAAATACCCTAAACATACACAAGATATGATGTAGGTAAAGATGGGTTTTAACTTCTCAATTTCAAAAAAACCCAGCCTACCTAGGCGCCAAGCAACTATTGAGGAACCTTTACTATGAGCTTTCGACTCAATGAGAGAAAACTGTGACAAACAAGGATTGGAATCCCTTGGGTTTTCACCTCTCTTGTTGTAATCTCTCCCCTCCATTGCTCACATGCCCTGGGTGCCTACATAGGGGTATTTGGAGCAGTCCTCATCTATTTCATTCTTTCAAAAGTGGGTGGAAAATAAAATAAATCACATTAACAATGATCTAATTTCACACAGTCCACTATAATGGTCGTGCATGCCCTATAGTAGTGATGCCATAGTGGAAGGCTTACCGCTATGTTAGGCTTATGTTAGCCTGATCAATATAAAATAAGGCAATTTTCTTGTGTGCTCAAATTTTTAAATTTGGCACTATATTTCCAAAATTTTGGGATTTCGCACTAGATTTCGCTGGGTAATGACAAATTGGGTCAGAAAGTCCCAATAGTAGCCAAGAAGATAATAAATTCTGAAAAATGTAACACACCATACATAAGAATTAAGCAGACAGACTCTACGAGTTCTAATTATATTTTCACGGTTCACTAGTACCAAATAACAATTAGATATACAAGTATCGATAAGAAGCATGCAGGAGATCACAATTGATTCTGAAGCAATTTTTGTTGGTTAACAGTATCAAACACCTGGTTAGAGCATAGAGGTTTCAAAAATAGTACAAAATCAGTACTAGAAGGTTGTTAGTGGTGTATTTGACTTTTGATTCCATTTCTTTCTCCACAAATGCAATCTCTCTAAAAGGTTTGTGCAGTCCCATAAATCATATAAGCAAAATTGAGTTAATTTTTCAATTCAAAGGTCTAAGATTTGAATGGAGATTATGGAATTCAACCCATTAAATATAAGACTCGACAAAATGATTTATAATTCACATACAATGATTAGAAGGATAACATAACAGCATAATAAAATTGAGTTTTCTTTTGACTACTAGTCTACAAGTAAGATGCAAGGATCTGTGAAATCATTGAATAGTGTACAATTTATACAAGATATGAGAGCTTAGAATATATCTATTTCTACAAAAATATCAATTGGCATTAATAGAAGTTTGGATGAAGAAAGGAAACCTACCTCATCAGTAGATTTTCTTTCTAGCATCTCACAGTTTTTCAAATTGATTTAAGAAGATGCGGACATAATGTCACATTCGACGTGATCTTGAAGTTCATATGAAGTGGATCTTCATTAAAGGGAGCTTATGTCGATATGAGACAGGGAAAGCTGAGATTTCAGAATTATGGTGGGAGGCTGATCAGAGTTCAAGCCACAGCGGCGAAATCGATAAGAAAACTCTAAGAAGCTGATATCTTTTCCTTTCCAATTTGACTGCATTTTTAGGTTTTGTTGTCTTTTTAGCTACTTTTGTATTGTTATTCTTTAGCCCTATCTGTTGTTGGATTGGGCATGTACTTCATTTTTATTTCAATAATATAGCTTATGGGCCTCACCATTTACATATGTAAAAAGTAATTAAAGGAGTGCTTTTACAGTCTTCAGTCTCAAAGGGGCAAGAATTAGTTCAACATGCTCCAACTATTTCTATTAATAATAATTAATATTTAATCCATTGGAATACTTAATCCCCACCCAAATAGAGTATTTCAATTGAATGGCAAGATCAACTTCCACTTTCACTCTGATAAAATTTGGTCTAGACTTAACATTAGTCGCCATGTCAATGGTTAATTGGTGAAACAGTTCTATAAAGTGGTGATGAGTTGTAAAATGTCATGGAAGACTCGGTAGATAAATCCATATAAAAATGAGGGTTGTTTTCTCGTTTGGCCTAAAATTCAGAGTCCATCTTTGTAGTCGCATAGTAGTACCCAAAATCATAATTTGTTTCTATAAAGTATATATTTTTGAAATTGTCTTTATCAGAGAAATTTATAAAGATATGCTTAGAATCAAAATGCCAAATTTTAACTGTACCTCTCCTAGAGAATCTGGCCCCAAATTCTCTTCGAGCGTCTTTAAATGTGCCTCTGCCATGTGCAAATTTGCCAGTAATGGCTAATTTGCAGACATTTGCAAGCTCTTCTTCTTCATTCAGAGTGAAGAAAACAACATGCTTTTCTTTGAGGAGCAATGTGGTCAGACTTTTAGCACGGACTTTGTCGTAATAGGTTTTTGAGCGTCCAAAGATGTGTCATATGTACCCTTTTTTCAGTTCACACACTATATTATCCATGGTAGCTGGCGAATCATTGAGGTATGTTATATTCAGATATTGGCCGGCCATGGCCGGTGGCAAAAATGCCCACTAACGGCTCCATTGTCGTCAACGGTTCTTTTCTTTAGAGAGAGAAGTATAGTGTTTTGTCCAAGTTGAATCTACTAGGATTGACTCAATAGAAGAAGACTCTGCATTAATATCCTGAAGATTATTTAAGAAATCTAAACAACTATTTTCCACTAGCTTTCTAGCCCGAATAGAGGATATGATCTTTCTTAGCTTGTGAATGTACACACATTCCCACTCTAGTTTATCCGTACTTGAAATTTCTAGAGTTGTTGTCCTAGAATTACAGTATAACACAATATGATAAGAAGACAATCAAGTCATACCTAAAACCACATCTAAGTCCAGCATATCCAAAGTGACCAAATCTATCCAAGTATGAAAACCCACAAACACCACAAAGCGTGAAAGATACACATGAGTCACTACCATTGACTCCCCAACTAGAGTAGAAACACGAAAATGAGCATCACGAACATGGCAAATCAAGTTAAGACCCAAGTCAAATTTAACAGATACATAAGAATGTGTGGATCCAGATCAAATAAAAAAGAAACCATCCAATCACACACATAAATGCCCAGGAAAGAGTAACAATGGGCCTTATCATATCAATTCGAGAAACCCCTCTAGCTTGTTGCATCGCTCCCCTCCCTGTATTATCATTACATATGCTTCAGTGACCTTTCTAATATTACCTCGCCTACCATGTGGTCATCCTGATGTGCCGCGAAATCTTGGCACATTTGATGCTTTAAAACTAAGGATTAATACAACAATCGAGTGAATTTATGTGGATATGATGTGTTTGGTAGTGTTTGCACAGGTAAAACAGGTGGACGTGAAATAGGAAAGAAAAGAAGAACATGCAGTGAAACTGAATTGAAACAAGTAAAGACAACAGATGGCTTCATGGACCGTGGTCTTCACTATTAACCGTGAAGTTGGTCGTGAATACCTTTCTAGTGAATTGTGGTAATACCAAGTAAATACCACAGATGATCTCATGGGTCATGGTCCTTACAACGATCCATGCAAGTGATCGTGAAACTGATCCAGTGAATAGGTATCAAAAAGATGAAGATTGAATTAACCAAGTAAAGACCACGGGAACCTATACGGACCGTGGTCGTTGTCACAATCTATGGTTGTGATCGTGGAGTGGATCGAGTGTTTAGGTTGTGAGAAGATGAAGTATAGTGTTTAACAAGTGAAGACCATGGAAGGCCTCACGGGTCGTGGTCCTCATCACGGTTCGTGACGGTGATCGTGAAGAAGATCTAGTGTACAGGCATTGAGGACTCACATTCTTTTTGGGCCAAGTATAGATCACGGCAAACTTCACGGACCGTGAAGACTTTGACGGTCCGTCATATTGCCCGTGAAGTTGCCCGACAGTTCAGTCCTACTTCAAGTAGGACTTTTTTTAGACACTTTATTTAAATTAATTAGGTCATTTTTAGTTTTTATCTCGTCATATCTGGAACAAGCGACTTTGTTTTGAATACTTTTCACTTTGGTTTTTATCAATTAACATTGAATCAATCTCAGAAGTTGGAATTTGATTTTGTGAATATCATTCGGTCAGTGAACTTGACAATTTTCATAAGTAAATTTTCTTAATGTTTTCATTACTAATCTCTGTTCATTTAGTGGAAGTCATGAGTGGATAAACACCACAACTGGGGTTGTGGGAACTATGACAGAAATCTAATTGTGAATTCGTAAAATGAGTAGATGGTGAATTATATTAGCCATATTTAACTCGGCTATCATTATTCGTTTGTTCTAATGAGTGCACACTTTAGAGTCAGAATGTATTATTGATTGTTCGAGAAAAAATAGATAATTGGGAAAAAGCAAAGTTAATTTGATAAAATGGCGTCAAAGGTCGAGTTCGAATAAGACAACTTTAACATCACTGTATGCGAGGGTAGAATTTCTTAACACTCAAAGACCGAGAGGAATTGAGTGAAAATTATATAATTAGACTGAGACGTGTTGGATATAGTCAACTCGCCTATAAATTACAATGCCTAAAGCTCTGCTACAGATGAACAATGGATGTAATGTCATGGGAAACATAACCCTAGTTTTATTTATTTTATCGAAACAACCTTAGAATCAATACTCTGTTAATTATTAACTCGGATCTTGTTTAACAATCTTAGTTACTAGAACTTTACAACTAAACCCAATTTACATTCCCTAATTGTTTTCTTTAGGAAATAATAACAACATTTAGGTAAACGCGACAGTGAAATCATTTCTGTAAAGAAGTTTTCTGTGGGATCGACCTCAACTCACGTTGAGTTCTATAAATCGACTTCGACCGTTTATACTTTTTAATTGAAGCGTACATTTGTCGTATCAAATTTTGGTGCCACTGCCGGGGAATTTTAATTCAGAAGTGTTTTACTAGCTTTTATTCAAAGTGTAGTTATATTTCCTAATTTTACGTCTTGTTCTTTGTCTGTGTCTCTTACAGGTGAGTTCGACTGTGTATGTCAAATACCAGAAGTAAGGGAGCTTCATTGATTTCATACGATCCAGAACATCGGAAAACAATCCGCAAAATGGTGAATGCACAAGGACTTGAGGCTCAGAGGCAAATATTGAGACTTGAAGTTTAGACCATTGCAAGAGGTGCTCAGCAACATGTTATGAACAACCAGCCTAGGGTGGTGGAGGAAAATGAAAGAGTGGATGAGATAATCCCTCCCCACCGCCAACAACTAGCTCCAGGGGGTCGAGCATAGCAGCCAGCACACGTAGTGTTTGAAGATGATGACTTAGACTTGGACAGACTTAGAGCCACATAAGCGATAGTGTTACCTGTACTACCTCCAGGTGTGAAATTTACAATCACCATCATTATGATTCAATTGCTGAATTTGAAAGGTATGTTCAGGGGTGCAGCTGGTAATGATGTGAATCAGCATTTGATGAACTTTGTGGCGATATGCAAATCACAAGAAATTCCTGGGGTTAGTCAGACAGCGATGAGATTGAGGTTGTTTCCATTGTCTCTCCCTGGGGAGGCAACCAATTGGCTGAATGAGATGCCAGATGATTCAATCAGAACCTGGACTGAATTGAAGGAAGCTTTCCTAGAACGATTCTATCATGAATCAAAAGAGTTGCAGATGAAGGATGATATAAGTGCCCACAAGCAGTTACCAGGAGAAGTGATGCATGACACTTGGTGGAGATTCAGCCAAAAGTTGAAAAAGTGCCTGAACCATGGTCTCACTGAGAGACATCTGAAACAGGCTTTCTATAGATCTCTAAATTATGTTACTAAGCATGTTGCTAATGCAGTGTGTGGAGGATCATTCATGAGGAAGCCATTTGTAGAAAACATGCACTGGCTGGATGAAGTGTCTAAGAACAACAGAGCGTGGTACACCAGGGATGTTGATGTAGGAGAGATCTTGGTTCACCTTTGAACTTTCAACTGAACAAAAGTAAAGAGAAGAAGAAAGGGATCAGGACATGGCGTACATGAGGACCCAGATAGATCTACTCACGAAGCATATTGTTGCAAATTTTGAAAATGTAAATGATGTAGGACCCCCAAATAGGTATGAAGCAGGATATTGACTTGGACAATGAGGCCAAATACTTGGGAAATCAAGATGGTTTCCGAAATTATAACTCGAGAAACCAAGGATATAATTTTGGAAATATAGGTCGAAACTATTCCAGAGAAAAGCAATATGAAAGGCCAGCAAACAGAGATTAAGGAAACTGGCAGAATAGAAATGGTTACAGGAATGATTGCAGTGGTGTTTATTGCCTCTAGGCAATAGAAATCGTGCAAGTGGTAGTTATAGTGGGTCCAAGCTGGAAGATATGTTGGCTAAGGTACTCTAAAAGGTTGAGTCAATTGATGCATGGGTGAAGGAGATGAAGGGTGATTTCTCCAGTATGAGTTAACTGGTAGACTCTCACATCACCTCCATCAAACAAATAGAGCAACAGTTGGGCAACTTTCAACATCACAGAACCAGAGAAAAAATAGTTCACTACCAAGTGATACTATTCAGAACCCCAAGAAGGATGGACATTGCATGGCTATCGCCACCAGGAGTGCTAAGATTCTTAATGACCCAATTTCTACAGGTACTGAGAGAGGAGGTTGAATCTGAACAGGTAGATGATGTAGAAGATGATCAACTAATAGAGAAACCAGCAGGAGCAAAGGAAAAGAGGGTTGAGGTAACTATGTCGTTACAGCCAATACCAATATTTTACAAGTATTCGAAGTTTTTTATGACATGCCAAATTTTATAGGCGTTTCATCATGAACTTCTTGAAAATTGCACATCCCTTGTGCAAGCTTTTGGAGAAGGAGGTGAAATTTGCTTTTGGTGAGGCATGCCTAAAAGCCTTTGAATGCCTAAAGGAGAAGTTGATTCTGCCCTAGTGATCATTGGCCAAGATTGGGTTGAACCATTTGAGGTAATGTGTGATGCTAGTGGTACTGCCTTAGGAGTTGTGTTGGGGTAAAAGCGCAACAAGATGTTCCAACCGATCTACTATGATAGTAGGTCACTTAGCAGGAACTACTGGCTATGGTATATGCCTTTGAGAAATTCAGGGCCTACTTGTTGGGTACTAGGGTGATAGTCCACACGGATCATGCAGCTCTGAAATATCTCATGGAAAAGAAAGATGCAAATCCAAGATAGATTAGATAGGTGTTACTGCTTCAGGAGTTTGACTTTGAGGTCAAGGATATGAGAGGTTATGAAAACCAGGTGGTTGATTGCCTGTCTAGGTTGGATACTGAAAAGAAAGAAGAACTTGAGCTAGAAATCAATGACTCTTTCCCAGATGAGCAGGTATTAGCTGCAACTTTTGATCTTATTCCTTGGTTTGCTGACTTTGCTAACGTTCTTGTTAGTGATTTGATGCTTGAGGAGCTGACATTTCAGCAAAGGAAGAGGTTCATGCATGATGTGGGTAAGTATTTTTGGGATGAGCCCTATTTGTACAGGGTGTGTGCTAATAATATCATCAGGCGATGCATCCCTGACGCCGAGATGCTACATATTTTAGAGGCTTGTCATCCTCTCCAGTGGGTGGCCATCATGGAGGCGCTCGAACAACACACAAGGTACTTCAGAGTGGGTACTACTGGCCTACAATTCATTAGGATGCAATGAATAAAGTGAAGAGTTATGATGTATGCTAGTGGCAAGGAGCCATCTCTCAGCACCACAAGCTACCAATGACACCAATTCTAAAGGTGTAGCTATTTGATGTGTGGGGAGTTGATTTCATGGGCCCATTTATGAGCTCCTATGGGCAAAAGTATATACTTGTGGCAGTGGACTATGTGTCCAAATGGGTTGAGGTAGTTGCTCTACCTGAGAATGCTAGCAAAAGTGTTGTTGGGTTTCTAAAGAAGAATATATTCTCAAGGTTTGGCACACCTAGAGCTATTATCAGTGATGGCGGTTCCCATTTTTGCAACAAGGTATTTAGTGCTCTTCTGGCTAAATATGAGGTTAAATAGCACAAGGTGGCAACACTTTTGCACCCGCAGACCAGTGGCCAAGTGGAGGTATAAAATAGGGAAATAAAGGCTATTCTGGAAAAAACAGTGAATGCCAACAAGACAGATTGGGTAAGAAAGTTAGATGATGCTCTATGGGCATATCGGACAACTTTCAAGATGCCTATTGGTATGTTTACATATCAATTGGCATTTGGAAAGGCACTCTGACGTTAAAGAAGTTAAACCTGAGTTGGAGTGAAACTGCAAACCTGAGACTGGATCAGATCAATGAGATGGTTGAGTTCCACTTGAGAGCATATGAGAGGTCTGCATTGTACAAGGAAATGATGAAGTTGTATCATGATAAGCATATTGAGAAAAGAACCTTCACTCCTGGTGACTTGGTGTTACTTTTCAACTCCAGACTTTGTATGTCTCCTGGGAAGTTAAGATCCAAATGGTTTGGGCCTTTTACGGTAACTCAGGTATTTCAGTTGGGTGTTATTGAGCTGGAAAATGAAATGGGTTAGAGGTTCAAGGCCAATGGTCAACGAATCAAAGAATACTTGGGTGTTCCAGAAGAAGTGAAAATAGTGGAGGAATGTAAGCTTGATGAAGTCTGAGTAATCAAGTAACCTGCGTTGCACCGTGACATTAAATTGTGCGCTGCTTGGGAGGGCAACCCAAGATTGTAATTGTAATATGTAGTTTACGTCTTATCATTTTTCTTTGTTTCTATAGTTGCTGGGTGTTGATGTGTGCAGGAAGGACTTGGACTAAAAATTGCAGAACTAGGTGTAGGAAGCCCTTCACGGGCAGTCCCACAGGATGTGGTCCCCTTCATGGGTAACTTCACGGCCCGTCACAATCACCTACCTAATATGGGAGCTACTGGAAATTGGTTCACAAAAGGGTTCACGATCCATCAGACTTTGTACGAACCGTCTAGCCTCTCGTGAACCTCAGGTAAGTTATACCTTGTCTATTCATATTCACGAACCCCTCTACGGACCGTGGGGCTCTTCACGGGTAACTTCACGGTCCATCGTCCGCTACCCTGCATTAATTAGTAACCCGACCCGCGCTTGAACCAAAGTTGAAACAATACGTTTATATGCTTCCTAAGCGCCAAGGGTCAAGTTTTTACCCTCATCTCTCATCTATAACGGTTCCTAAGGCATAAAATAAAAATTCGTAATCTCTAAAACTTTCCAATTTCATCAACGATTCCAAACCCTAGTGTTTTATTGTCAAGAAATTGAAGTGCCATTCATCTCTCTTCTTCTTGGGCGAGAATTTTGATCCTATTCAAAGTAAGTTTGCTATTAACTTGTTATAAGCTTGAACTTATCAATAAACAAGTTAGAGCTACTATGATTTTGTTGAATTTGAGAATTAATTTTTTATAAATGATTATTGATGATACCTAATAGTGGTAGGTCAGTTGAACTTGGTAGTTTTCATTTATAGGTCAGTTGAAATTGGTAGTTTTCATATGTGGGTTTGTTGAAATTGTGTGGAACTGGTTGTTGATGTATGTGTATGAGGGATTTTTGAGTAATTAATGTTGCATGATGATATTAGTGTGTGTTTGAGTCTTGAGTCTCATGTGGAATTTGCCGATAAAATTGTGAAATTGAGAAATTGCAATCATTGGCATGTGAATATGATAGTATTAGGGATTTCGTGTTAATTTATGTAGTGCTTGGTAAAGTGTTCGTAAGTTAGGGAGTACATGTGATACGTTGTCTCGTAATGTTTTGATTGTGTGACGGACATGGTTGAATTTGAGCATATGTTGATTGTGGGAGAAAAAGGTCACTGGAGAACTGCTAAGTTTAAGTCCACGATGGGCTTCACGGACCGAGGGGCCAACCACGGGTCGTGAAACCCCTCGTGGACCACACTTAGCAAAAGAGGGGTTACACTAAAGAGGATCACGATGATCTTTATGGACTGTGGTTCACTCCACGGACCGTGAAGTTCGTGATCCATTCCAGTACATTGTCCCACACATTCAATAAGTTAACTTATGTTCACGAGGGTCTTCACGGACCGTGGTACCCACTACGGCCTGCCTTCTTTCCCGCACAAAAAAAACTTTAATTTTCTATTTCTATACTTTTATTTTCTGTTTTTGCATTTCCATTTTGTGGCCCTTCCTAATGATAGATTGGGTGACGTCTTTCTTAAGGCAAGGAGTCACGCTGTAATTACACAGGGAAAGTCTGAGTACCCGATGGTGTATCATTTTACTGATTTGCATACTAATTGATTTTTGTATTTTTAAGGCACTATGGCTCCCCGTAGAAAGTCCACGGCCCCCATATTCCTCACCCACGTCTTCTCAATCGGAAAGTGCTAACGCTACAGAGTCTAGTAGTTCTGAGGTCCAGATAAACACTACTATCGAAGACCACCCACCTCAAACTACTAGATCCCATACAGCGAGAGCCATTCTCCATAACACTCCTTCCAGTCTGAAAAAGAAGGTGGTAGTTCCGAAAGCGGTGAGGAATTGGGTAGCAAATTGGTAGCGGAGAAGGATCTGGTAGCGGTTCTGGGAGAGGCTCAGGTAGCAAGGAGGAGTCTGTTAGCGGCCCTAAGGAGGACATATTTGTACCCTCACCTCCAGTAAGAACAGGAGCTGACACTGGAGCACCGGAAGAGGCAGGGTGCCGAAGAAGAGGATAATGATGTTACATCAGATGATACGATGGTCCAATATGTTCATCTCCATGAATTCGATCATGTGGTGTGACAACAACTCATTAGTAGTTTCTAATCTATGTGGACTGTGAACAGGTCTGAAGATTTCTTCAAGAATGGAATCTAAACCAAGTCGGGGAACTTTAAGGATAGAGCAGTCACACTTGAGACTAGGGTAATAGAAGTGGATATTCAAGCTTTCCTAGATATTTACAGAATATTCCAGATACACCAATTTGGGATGGATGACAAATTCACCTGGGAAATTCTCCCGCCACCTTACATGTGAATTTTATGCTTCTTATGCAACCACATTAATGAACTTTGTTGTAGATACGAAAACTACTAAGCGGGGCAAAAGACTTTTGCCAGTACATGGGGACCTCTCAACTCTATAGTGGTTCGAGGCAGATCGGTGGATATTTCTGAAGCCACCATCTACAGAATGCTACATGGGCCGGAGTTTACAACACCAATTTTAGTTGGCCTTTTTGAAGGCAAACAGCATGATGTGACGAGTGAGACTAAAATGGCAGACCTAACGTCAAGAGAACGGATCATACGGTGGATTGCGGGATTGATTGCTTCTGTGGGGAAAAATGCACCATAGGTGGCAGATGCATAGATGCTGATCACTAAAGCGTCACTGTCATTCCCGACTAAGGTATGGTGGGCCATTGTTCATGCACAGCTGAGACCCACAGGAAATGATAACACTTTGTCGCCAGCCTTTGCATCACTGGTGGCATGCTTCATGGCTGGTTACCTAGTCAATGTAGGTCGTATCATCGCCATATAAATATGGGACAGAGCATTAAATGAGAAAGATGGGTTACTATTTCCCTATCTGATAGGGAAACTATGTCTACAAGCCAACATTCTTCTGAATAGGTTAGTAGACAGATGGATTGAGGCAAATCGGGTCACCATGGTATCCAAAATTAAAGATGTTGCAAATCATCTATTCGGTGCAAAATCTGTAGCGGTGGGAACATTAGCTGGTGTACCCCATGTATCCATCGACATTCCACATGCTGATCGAGGTCCAGAACAAGGTGAATTATCGTAACCATCTGTAGGGATACCACCATCATCAGCTCCAACCTTACAGGTTACATGTACTTTTGTTACTATCCCTACTGCTATATTTGAAAGGTTGGTTGCAGATCAGAGGCAAACTCAAACCATAATGGATCATATTGTGGTCAAACTACCCCATATAGTTCAGCGGGATGTGTTAGCTGCAGAGAAGATAATTAAAGATGAGATGCGAAGAGAATTGGCAGTACTCAAGGATATGATGGACGGCCTAGAGGTCCATGTCCAAAATCAGTTACAAGTTGTCGGTTCAGTAAATGCGGAGGAGTTGAAGATAAAAGTTAGTTGAAATGAAAGCTAAAATTGCTAAGTTGGTGGAGAAGCCAATCATTATGCCTCCTCTAGTGGTCCCGGAGTCCTTGCTGAGCTTATTCACTGAACGCCCTAACACTCAAACAGTTGATGACTTCAGAGGTGAGGTGCCTAAACATAAATCCGGAAAGAGAAAGCATAAAACTGGAGTGACTGTTGAGGAGCTGCCAACTGACTTATCCAAAGAAGAAAGAAGACAACAAAAGAAAGCCCGCAAGGCTTCAAAGAAAAAGGCAAGAGAAGAAGAAGCACTTGCGCAACAACAGCGAGATGTGATATTAGCTGGCGCTTCTGGTAGCGGAGTGCATGTCCCGGTTAGTGATAGCAGTCTGATCCAGAGCTGGATTCTGAGAGTGCACCCATTGATAAGGGTGTCGACGCTGACCCGACTACCAGCGCCTAGTGCGCTATAGGTATGACCCTTCCTCACAGCCCTGTATTATTTTGCTTTATTGACTTTGAGGGCAAAGTCCTTTTGTTTGGGGAAAGGGTGGTGAGCAACCTACCATTTTAGCTGGTAGAATGAATGGAGGTTGACTCTGTGTTTATTTGATAAAATGTTTTTGTGTTGTGAAGTGTTTGTGGAGTTTTTGTAAAGTTTTTGTGTGTTGGGTTAAGCAGCAGCTAGTCTGTTTGAAATGATGACCTTGATCTGAAATTTGATTGTTAGGATCTTTAGATGACATCTTAAGTACTTACATGTTGACCATTGCTAGTCTGAAGAATAAATTGGTGAACCAAGAAACTGAAAATGTAGTCATGTGTCATGTGTGTGTAAGTGTTGCTTGAAGTCTAACGCTAGGAGCAGAAACTAGAACTTGCTCGAGTAGTCTTGCTAAAATTTGAGGATAACTGGATAGGAAAGGATTAGTAGGCCATTTTTGCTAAGCCATTGAAAAGCCAAAAATAAAACAACCAAATAAAAAACATATCACTTGAACCTGATTTGTGCGTGAAAACCAATTTTGTTCTTACCCATTAAATATCATATCCTTGGGTCTCCGAAGATAAAATGACACAACTCAAGCCAAAATCCTAAGGTGAGGGTGATTACAACCCGAGCAGAAAGGAAAAGTGAAAAAAAAGGTTCACTCAGTTAGCTGAAAGCACAAGATGTGCAATAAAAAAAAGGCTAAAGTATTCATTATCCCCCCTGAACTTGAAGCTTTTTATTCGGTGTATACCTAAATTATATTCCGTTTTAATTACCCCCCCCCCGAACTTGTTTATTCCTCATCACGTACACCATTTTTGTCCACCTGCTCCTATTGTGACTACACGCACGATAACTGGCAAAAGTGGTGATGTGGATTTCCACCTGGATAAATAACAGTCACCTAGATAAATTAATATGGCAAAAAATAAATATCAAAAGGGTACAAAATCGGAAATTCCATTCTCTTTTTTACCATCTAAAATCGAAGAAAAGAAAGAAGAACGAGATAAACAAATAAAGAGCTAACTTTCTTTATTATTATGTAAGATTAGAAGGTGTAAAATGAATCGGCGCAGAAGCTGCTACAATTGCTTTAGCGGGAGCTGCTGCCGGTATTAGAAATGTTTTCAGTTCGTTAATTCTGTTGCGAGAAATCAGTCATTTTTTAAAAGTTATTTTTGAATAAGGGCTGATTTCGTGGAACTCCTTCTGGATTTGGGTTTTTCTAGACGTAAAGTTGGTCAATTAAAATTTCAAATTTGTCTGAAATTCTTACCAAGTAAGTGTTAATCTTTGTTTCCTTTACTTTTCATTTACATTTTGCCCTATTTTTTGTTTAAAATATGCCAAATATTAAAGAAAAATGGAGATTTTACGTTTTTTTACCGTTGCAGCTTTATGATATGGCAAAAAATCACTTCCTCACACGCCTAGTAGAGTGTGTTGTCAATTTCTACGCCAGGTGGACAATAAAACTGTACGTGATGGAGGAATAAACAAGTTCAGGGGGGTAATTAAAACGAAATATAGTTTAGGTGTACACCGAATAAAAATCTTCAAGTTCAGGGGGCTAATGAATACTTTAGCCTAAAAAGAAATAATGGCTTCTGGGATGTATTGAAATGAAGAAAAAAAGGAAATTGCTCAGAAAGAGTTGTGTGCGAACGAAACTTTGGAGAACCAAGGTACTAGTCACTCACAAACCCAAATATACATTCCCTAGTCTGAGCCTATGTTACAAACCGATAAAGTCCTAGAGTAATCATATTCTGGTTGTTTGAAAGATAGAGCGTAGAAAGAAAGGGCAAGTCTATGGTCTTTTGTTGTTAGTGTTAGAAGTTCTTTGAGAGTGTGAGCGTAGAACTTAGTCCCAATTATCATGAGTGAGGGACTTTTTTGGTGTGAGGACAGAGTGATTGCATTTGATAGTTAGATTGTGTTAGTTGATTATACACAGGAATAAGCGTGGTCGACTGTGAGTAATGAGATGTCATATATTGATCCTTGCATGTTAGAATGATTGTTTTGGATACAAATTGTGTTTGAGATGGTTGCTGCACAGTTTCAAAAAGATTTTGAATGTTTGACTGCTAAATGTGTTGTTTTTCTCATCACTTGAGGACAAGTAATGGTTCTAAGTTGAGGGTGTTGATGTGCCGCGAAATCTTGGCACATTTGATGCTTGAAAACTAAGGATTAACACTAGAATCGAGTGTATTTATGTGGATATGATGTGTTTGGTAGTGTTTGTATAGGTAAAACATGTGGACATGAAAGAGGAAAGAAAAGAAGAAAATGTAGTGAAAGTGAATTGAAACAAGTAAAGACCACAGATGGGTTCACGGACCGTGGTCTTCACTACTGATCGTGAAGTTGGTCGTGAATACCTTTCCAGTGAGCAGACTTTGAGAAGATCAATTGTGGCAATACCAAGTAAAGACCATGGACGACCTCACGGATCATGGTCCTCACAACAATGCGTAAAAGTGCTTGTGAAGCTGATCCAGTGAATAGGTATCAAAAAGATGAAGATTGAATTGGCCAAGTAAAGACCACGGGCACCTATACGGACCGTGGTCGTTGTCATGATCCATGGTTGTGATCGTGGAGTGGATCCATGGTTTAGGTCGTGAAAATATGCAGTCTAGTGTTGACCAAGTGAAGACCACGGAAGGCCTCATGGGTTCGTGGTCCTCATCACAGTCTGTGGTGGTGATCGTGAAGAAGATCCGGTATACGGGCATTGAAGACTCACATTTTGTTTGGGCCAAGTATAGATCATGGCAGACTTCACAGATCGTGAAGCCCTTGACGGTCCGTCATATTGCCCGTGAAGTTGCCTGACAGTTCAATCCTACTTCGAGTAGGATTCTTTTTAGACACTTTATTTAAATAAATTAGGTCATTTTTAGTTTTTATCTCATCATATCTGGAACGAGCGACTTAGTTTTGAATACTTTTGACTTTGGTTTTTATTGATTAACATTGAATCGATCTCGGAAGTTGGATTTTGATTTTTTGAATATCATTCGTTCAATGAATTTGCAGATTTTCGTAAGTAAATTTTCTTAATGTTTTCATTACTAATCTTTGTTCATTTAGTGGAAGTCATGAGTGGCTAAACACCACAACTGGGGTTGTGGGAACTATGATAGAAATCTAATTGTGAATTCGTAAAATGAGTAGAAGGTGAATTATATTTGCAATATTTAACTCGACTTTCAGTATTCATTTGTTCCAATGAGTGCACATATTAGAGTCAGCCTGTGTCTATTGATTGTTCGAGAGAAAAGAGATAAATGGGAAAAAGCAGAGTTAATCTAAAGGTTGAGTTCGAGAGAAGAGAACTTTAACATCATTGTATGTGAGGGTGGAATTTGTTAACACTCCAAGACCAAGAGGAATTGAGTGAAAATTATCTAACTAGACTGAGAAATGTTGGATATAGTCAACTCGCCTATAAATTGCAAAGCCTACAATGCCTAAAGCGCAGCTACGGATGAACAATGGATGTAATATCATGGGAAACACAACCCTAGTTTTATTTATTTATCGAAACAACCTTAGAATCAGTACTCTGTTAATTGTTAACTCGGATCTTGTTTAACAATCTTAGTTACTAGAACTTTACAACTAAACCCAATTTACATTCCGTAATTGTTTTCTTTAGGAAATAATAACAACATTTGGGTAAACGCGACAATGTAATCATTTCTGTAAAGAAGTTCTCTGTGGGATTGACCTCAACTCACGTTGAATTTTATAAATTGACTTCGACCGTTTATACTTCTTAATTGAAGTGTAAGTTTGGACGTATCACGTCCCCTTCCATTGTCACCTCCACTTGTTGGAACTACACCCTTAATTTGCTGTTGCATCTGATTACATGCATGTCTGAGAGGGCATTCCCTCTTAAAATGACCCAGATCACCATAATGGAAGCATCCTCGGTCATAAGAGGGACTGCTGGTGGAAGAATAAGAAACTTCATGACCTCTAGAAGCTGAAAACCCCTGAAGGACCACTTGTAGAAGCTGGAAAGACTGACTGAATAGGATGAGCCGAATAAATCTGCTGATCAAGATCTCTATAGTAAGACCACTGAAGTTACCTATAGTCTTAAACTTCTTAACTAATACCTTAGTTTGCCCAACCTACCCGACCCCTCCATTTTCTTTACATAATCAGTCACCTCATTAAAACTCTTCCCTACATATTTCATGTGAATAGATATAACTTGTAACTTAGTCTTCAGGCCTTTAACAAACAGACGAATCCTCTCCTCCCCAGTGCCCAATAGTTGGGTAGCATAGCGAGATAATGCATGGAATTTAGCCTCGTAGGATGCAACAGACATGCTACCATGTTTAAGGACTAGAAACTCACCCTTTGTGCTATCCCTGAGAGCACGGGCAGGGGCGGCTCAAACCCGTTGGTGGCCTAAGACCAAAATCAAATTAGAGGCCTTAAAAAAAAATTAAAGATTAAAAATTTAAAATATAAACTATCGTCCTTCGGATGGCTCAGTTGGTTTGGAGGGTGGTTATCCACACGGATGACCCGGGATCGATCCCCCCTCAATGCCTTATGAGTCGAGTCTGTCGCATAGGGCTTGCCTAGTGCGGTTTACATCTCCTATATGGTTTGCAGGCTATTACACAGTGGGGGATTTACCCAATGCGCACAGAGTGCTCACCCGAAGGGCAAAGACTGTGACAGAGGTTGTAGCGGCTGCGGGTTATCAATAGAACAAGTAAATTCTTAAATTTTGAATAAAAGAGATAGAAAAAATAGAAGATAGGAAGAGAGGAGGATAGAATATATAAAATTAAAATTAAAAAAAGAACAAGGTAAAAAAAAAAAAGATAACTTGTACATTAAAAAAAAAAAGTACACAACTTTTTATTGAAAAGGTAAAATGTAATTGTCATATCTATCATTTCATTAATGTTGTTTGCATTTATTGTCTTAGTTCTATTTTTTTTTTTTTTTAGTTTAATCCTACCTAATTAACTAAAAAATGGGGCCCCTAAAATTAGGGGCCTAAGGCCAATGACTTTTTTTTAACCTTTCTCAGCCGCCCCTGAGCACGGGGTACATATTTCTCTAGAAACAGTCCATGAAACAGTGCCCAAGTCATCGGAGGCCACCACTGCTTAGCATCACCTTGTAGCTGAGTAACAAACTCTACTTCATGTTGGTGCACAATACCCAACTTATGCAATCTCCCATAACAATTTAGAATTAAACTCAAACACATCCTCATTCTCTGTACCATGAAACTAGCTACTGGAATTCCCTGTACCTTGTAACTAGTTAACCAACTAAAACTAGGATTTATTCAATGATTAAAGCAATAAAATAAAGTTACTACAGTTTAAATGTATAATTCTAACTGGTCCAAGTCTATCTCCTCTGTTGATACTGGAAAATTTTATCTTATGGAGACTGATATTTTTTCCTCTTTCTTAATTAAATCCACTAAATTTTGGAAAAATCAATCAAACAGAATAAAAGAGTTAAATATGAAGTATATAACATAGAAGTCGACCATAAAATTCAAATTATAACCTAAATAAATGAAGATTACATCATTTTCTTAATCTAAACAAATTAATTTCTTAACAAAAGTCGAAAATTAAAATCTTATAGCAATTGTCAATTTGTTACTTATATACAATTGCCAAATATACCACTTACAATTTTGGATTTCAACAAAATCACAAAGAGAATAAAACAAAAGAAAAACCAGTCCCACATGCAAACGGTTTGGTCCATATTCATGTCATATGGGACTATAGTCTAAATAAAGAAAAAAAACTTTACAAAATCCAAAATTTCTTTCAACTCTTAGTAGTTATTAAACATATATGCAAAAAGAAGCTCATTCCAAACATCAGGTACTCCAGGAAGACACCAATGTATACAATCAGCATAACTACTTGGATTTGCAATTTGTTCTTCAGTAAGAGAATCCCATTGTTTTCTATAGATAGAAGGGTGGCCTTCTTTTCTATACTCTGATAGTTGTGTTATGTTGAGTAAATGAACATTTAATCCTCTATGTTTGAGTTCATCCATAGTTGATTCAACTATTTTCATCATCTTTGGATCTGATCCATTTCCTTGGTATCCCTCTTCTTGTATTATTTCCTTTTCACTATAACAATTTTCCCCTTTTGCTTTACCCCATTCTTCAGCCCTGTTGATTGATATAAAGAAATTAAAGGACTTGTGTTGTTGATTCAACGTTGGTGGGGATAATGAACGACCCTTTGATCTATGAGTGAGGGTGTTTCAATAAGTTTATAAGTCAGTCAAACCAGCTTATAATATAGATATAATAAGATACTATACCTTTAAGCTTATACTTCACATGTTTCAATTTGTTTGTCAAATTTTGACTTGAATCGAAGTTTAAGAAAGTAAAGAAGACGTTTAAACCTTATGATCATAAACTTAAAATATATAGAATGTATAAAAATATTATTTTAATCTTATGGTCATAAAAATATTATATGGAAAAGTAATATTGAAGAGTTGTCAAACATAAAAAGAGATATTCTTTTGAACCAGACTAAAGGAACGTAGGACATACAAACTGAAAGTGGGAGAATAGTACTTTTGAAATAACTTAAAGGTGGTGGTTCCTTTAAAGTAAGAGATAGTTTTCCATAAAGAGTTAAGAAAATGTTAGTAAGAATAGTTTAGTTAATTTTTTAAAACTAACTTAATTTTTAAATGAGGACCACAAGTCTCACTTAAACATTCTTAGACACAAATTTCTCAAATGGTTACTCAATTAAATAGTTAATATTTTCGAAAGTCATTTTTTTTAATTGTTATAGAAAACTGAAATCAAGAAGAAAACAAACTTTCTGAGATAATAAATATTAGTTGAGTGACCGTATAACAATCAAGCCAATACAAAACCATACAATTTGTGGTTTCATACTTGACATTTGTAACTAATTATCTTTCACTCGATAGAAAAAGTAAAACTAATAGTGTTTCGAGATTACCTTTCATGAACTGGTGACATGCTCATGAAGAACAATTGGGTTTTGGTGCGATTGACATGAATTTCCAACCAATCAGCCCAAGCCTTTAAAGCCATTTCGTAGCTCCGTAACATTTTTACTTCTTTGTAAATTCCATCTGACCTCTCAAATGAACCCCACCTAAGATGAATAATAGTAATACATAATTATAAAATGGCATCAAATTTTTACAACACATAACTTGATGATATATAAAATTACATTTAGGGGTCATTTGGTAGTTGTCTAAGAGAAATATTATACTTGTATAAGATCATGTGAAACTAATATCATATTTGATAGATGGTTATAAGGACTATGTATAAAATTTAGTATGGTATTTTGGTTTGCGCTTTAAAAACTTTCATAACTAATAATCTAATATGTATAAGTTTAATTAAGTTTGGGCTAAGGTCGTTACGCTTTTGTCACCTCTTGGCAAAGTAGGCTAATAAGCAAGCCCTCTCCTGTCGCCCCTCTCCTTACAGTCAAGTGGATGAACACCCTGAAGGAGCTTAGCTTCTTAAAGGTTTCTTAATAAAGAAAACTTTTTTGTAAGAAAGCAAGCCTTTTAGCGAGAGAACCAATATATAACTTTATGCAGAATAGAAGTTGAAATAACTGATACATAAATAACTAAACTTTGCATACAATAATACTCCACATAAATTTCCTCATAAGTACTACTCCTTCATATACATGCATAACTCTAGTCAGCTGCGTACCATTATTATCAATATATAATGGTTGGTATAAGTTTTGAATAATACTAGTATATATATTATACTCACAAGACTTTGATATGGGGGCGTCTCCACCAAAGGTAAGTATTGAAGACAATAAAATCAGCATTAGTCCAACGACTACCATGTTTTTCAATGGAATTGGCTCTAACAATTCTCTCAGGGAGACGATGGTGCACTGGGTCATCTGAGTTTGATTCCACCAACAATGGCTCCCAGTAGAATTCTATTGTTGCATTATAATCCTGCATTTCCATTACAAATGTTAAAGATTTTTACATTATGATCAATATATTTTGCATTATTTTATTTAGCTAGTTTTATGTTTGCTTAATTTTTCTAATTGTGGATGGTCACCTTAATAGGACTTGCAAATGGGGTGTTGGATTGAATATGAACGAGTTGAAAATAAGTTCAATAAAAATGGATAAAATATTTGACTTGTCTCTTTTAATTTAAATATAGATTAAAAAAATGGAATAATGATCAACAAATAATATAAATATTCACATTATTCATAATTTCAATAATAGTCAAGCTAAAAAGAAAAATAATCTGAGACTCTCATAAAATAATACTGTACTTATTATTCATCTGGATATACATTTTTCAAAAGTCAGATATCCAACTCATGTCATTTTAAAACCATTTTGTCAGCCTCGTCATTTAGTTGTCTTTTCTATGTTCCAGTAGTGTAAGAAATTATTTTTATCTCAGCGATTTTAATTTGTTTATCCAGTTATGATCCGACAAGAATTTTATAAAATAAAAGAAGAATTGAATCTTGCAATTTCAAAATAAAGATATGTATAATGTACAAAAATATTTTTAATCTTGTGATTTTAAACATGTAATATGAAAAGTTAGAATTAAAATATTACCAAAACTTAGATTGATAACCACGCATAAAACAGTTGTTGATTAGATAATTGTACCTCAAATTAAGACAATATTCCAAGTTTACTTTGCAGCAAAGCTAAGCCAACTATGACATCTGACTATTAGAAACTATCTTTGTCTTCTCGAACTCTATGATTGGACTTCCATCCTAATTTAATCAGTAAGCTTTTTATATCCTAAACTTTGAAAAATTAAGGTTAAACATATATTGCTCTAACAGAATTGTTAAGACCATAAATAGTTTAACATATGACACAAAAAATTTATAGGACAAACGAATTAAGTCTTAATCTTGTTTCTTTTTTGGGCTAAACATTAAGATTATTTATGTAATTGGCTAATAAATTTCTACTTTTATCCCTTGGTGGACTAGGATGTTGACTCCTGACAGCAAAAAGGATGCTATTGATCAACTACCAAAAATATATGAAATATAATTAATTCTTTTTGTCTCAATTTATGTGATGCATTTTTATTTTATTTTTAGTGTGTTTCGAAAAAAAATGTCACATTTTTAATAATTAAAGACAATCCAACTTTAAAAAATTTCTTTTACATTTAATAAAATGATTTCTGATCACACAAATATCTAAGATTTGTTTTAGATCACAAATTTCAAATATTTTCCTTTTTTTTAATCATGTGTCAAGTCAAAGTTGCAAATTTGGGCAGTTGTTTTGTAGTTAAGAATTAGAGAATAATGAAATGTAATTGTTTTGACTTACTTTGACTTGGAAAATGATCAATGAAGTATTGTATCGGTAATGCATTGATTTAAGGGAAGAATCATGAACTGCTGTATCTATCAAGCAAACCATTGAAACCCATTGGCCTCTGTTAAGAGAATCTCCCACGAACACAAGTCTTTTATTCCTCAATTTCTCCAATAATGTTGTCGCGTTGAACCTTTTTTAACACCAAAAACATTCCACCCAAAGCTCAAATATACTATATCCAAAAATAACAAAGAAGAAGAATTAACCTATATAAATAGTTGCTCACCCAACCATTTAAACTAAAAATAGCCGACAAATGTATAATATATGTATAATCAGTACATAATTCACGTATACTATTAAGAAAAGTAAACCATGAATCTGATTGGCTATTTTGTGAAAAAATCCCAAAAAGAATACACATCATGGTCACTTGCATATATATTTCAATGAGACAAAACTAAACATAAGAACAAAACTATAGCTAAACTCTTTTATAGAAGTCATAGTTACAATCTTAGTGCCACTCCCATGTGTTTTCCCTATTTATCAACTATTTTAATTGCTTTTATACCCTAAAAATATGTATAAAAACTTGTACACTGTCAATCCCTATACATTAACTATCATAACCATAAAGAGAGTGAATAGTAACATGGATAATAAGACATGTTACCTGTAATAATTTTGTTCCGACTTGTCAACCTATCATAACCCTCCTTTATTTATCTTACATACATGTTATACTATGTCAAACTCGCATAGGCAAATTATATAATACTAACATGTAAAAAAAAGTCTTTTTTTATCATGCATAACATAATAATTGAAACATAAAGGGAAAAAAAAAAACCTTGGAATATCACATTGATGAGGTTGCCACCTCCAATGTTGGTAATTCAAGTCTTTTCTTCCAAACTTTTGACAAGCTAATTGATCAGACATGAACTTACAATCTTGTTCTTTGTATAGTGGATACGACTCGTTATCAAAAACCCACTTCCCAGAAAACAAATTACACTTATTATTTGAAGAAGAATACGTTAAGGACTCCTCATTTTCCTTTCCCATACTTGAATTACTATTACTATTACTATTATCTTCAAACAATAATTTGCCACTCTCACCAGTCAAGTAAACTACTCCGGCTACGAGGGAGACGATTAAAACAACAATAAGGGAATGAAAACTACATTTGATATCCCAAATGGGAGCACTTGATGTTGATGGAACAGAAACTAGTAATTGGTGACTTTTAGCCATATGAAGTTATACTAATTTTTTGTTCTTCAATATCATTGTGATGGAGGAGTCTATATATGTATGTTTATTGGTGGTTTTTATATGATATATAGTAAATTATTTATTTTTTTAGGATTAGTGCGTTTGGTGAGAAAGGACTTTCAAGGTTTGTTAAATGTTATAAACAATATGGGATATGGAGTAAGTGGAACTACATTCTTGGTAGTTCAGCTAAAACAAGATGGTCAAGTTACTTCAAAGTCATGCTTTTGCCAAATTTACTATATTGCCCATCTAATTAATTATTTATTAGATTAAAAATTCACAATTTCAAGAAAATTAGGATATGGAATTCATAATAGTGGGCATAAAACAACAAAAATAATACACCATCTCTCTCCATTTATATAACGATTTTCACTTTTCGAGAGTCAAATAGTCTTGTTTTGATCGTAATTTCAAGCATGAAATCTTTAATTTTTTGAAACAAAATTTATATATTCGGAAACTATGTAAAAAATAGTATAAGTCACAACGATTGTCAATTTAAAATATTTTTAAAATTTACAATCAAAGATAGACTTGTTTGAATGTCGAAGAAATCTAAAAGGTGCCACATAAATTGAGACGAAGAGAATAATAATAATAAAAAAAGTAGTGTTTATAAAACAAAAAAGGGTGATCAAGGTTCGGGGGCAAAGCTAGTGAGGTGACTATGGATTCGATCAAATTGAATAACTTTTGTTCAAATTTTGAATTTTTAGAAGAAATTCATTAAATATGAACCATTATTAATTTAAAATCCAATAAGTTGAAAGAAATAATTTTTTGAACCCACAAACTTTAAATTTCAACTCGGCTAATCAGGTTGTGTCCTCCTAATCAAACCAAGTGATTAGCTCAACAGTTACGGGTGTACAATTATATGCATTATGAGTAGCAAATCCTCAAGTTTATCCAAAAAGAGAAAAGAAAGAATATCCTAAAGTTCAAAGCAGTAGAGATTTCTTTCTATTTTTAGATTACTGGAATATCATTTTATTTCCATATATAGAATATTGTTTGTTATTTGGTCCCTTATTTAGGAAGTTTCATCATAGCAACGAAAAGTAATCTTAAAACTTGAAATGTGGCATCGTTAAATATGAAAAAGAAGAAGTTCTTTAATAGCGAATGCTTCGATGTAAAGATTGGTTCATCATTTTTTCAATCGAGTCAATATTCATTAGTTTTTTTAAAAAAAATATATATTTGAAAATTGAACATAAGAATTTTAAATATAGCTTGAAGTTGTTTTTGAAATTTGAAAAAACTCAGAACCCTATTTTTACTTCTTTTTTACTTTGAGTACTATATTATTCTTTTTCAAATTTTACCCTAATAGTAATATTTTACTCCATTTTCCCTCGTGGCGTTCTTTCTAATTCTCACTCTCAACCAACTGATGAATTCAATTGAATTTAAATCATAATTCATTATGTTTTTAAAAAAAATTATAATTGCATATTTGAGTATGTTTTTGGTTACTCTTTAGCTACTGAAACTCGATGGCATCAGTTAAGTGATCGTGCTACTAAATGTACACAATTGTGTCAAAAAAATTTGAATTAGATAATTCTACTTTGAAATCTAATGATATTTTACGTAGCAGTCCAAAAGGTTGGTTTACTTTTGGGCTAGCTAGCTCCTTTTATAAGTTGTTTTTACCGATAAAATAAAGATAATGTTACATATCTTTTTTACATGTTAGACATAATAAAACTCTTATTTTTACTTCAAAGGTGATAGACGCCTAGTTGGGTGGGAGGTAGGGGAAGTAATACACTTACTCTTTTTGGTTTAAGATAAGGTAAAGTATGATTTGTAATATTGTTCTAATTAAAATAATCATTGGAAGATGACATGAAAATTAGTGCCAAAATTAGAGGGCTGTTTTAGGTATAGAAAACCAAATTAGAATGGTCTACCATGATTCTATTATTGATTGTTAATGAATGAACGATTTGGATGGCATATTAGGTAAGGAGTAGTTAATATCTCTAAATCCAGATTAGTGATGACATGAAGGCTCCCTTTGACCATAATTAATTTTCTTTATTACTCCCTCTCTTCCGTTCTTAAATACTTGTCACATTTTTTATTTTTACGCCACTTAGACATATACTTAATTGTTTCTATGTTTCTAAAATAAAAAATATATTTTTAATAACAATGACAAGTATTTAGAAACGAAGCAGTATTACCCTACCCCTATTCCATCACTATACCCTTCGATCTCTACAAAAAGGAATATACAAATATATGAGTAACTGTCTACCGTACATGGAAAGTACCTATATGTGTATATATAAAAATAATTAATGAAGCTCATAAATCATGTGTAAGGGGTCAATTATCTAACATCTGCTTTTTTTTTTCTTTAATTGTCCTTTCAATAAAATATACTCTCTTTGTTTCTAATTACTTGTCCACTTTTGAATTGACATACCTATTAAGAAAATAATAAGTGATATAGTGAGTTTATCATTTTACCCCTATTAATTATGAAGTGGATAAATTAAAAACCTAAGATTTTCAAGAAGTTCTACATTTTTCAAAGTAATTAATTGAGGGTATGATAGGAAAAAAAATTGTCATTTCTTGATTTGTCAAAATGGACAAGTAATTAGGGACAACTAAAAAAGAAAAAGTGGACAAGTAATTAGGAACATAGGGAGTATATGTTTGTAAATTATAGTTTAACATTTTTAACAAAAAAATGGGCAGTTATTGAAATAATTAATTAATTTACCTCTAGCGTCTAGAAAGGAGTTGCACCTAATTATTGTAATTAAATTCGAGATCAAGGTCTCTCTCTCCGTTTTCACCTAATTCTTTTTTCCCATTCTTCAATTTAGGATTACTTAAGTTTAAAATTAAATGTAATATATACTACCTCCGTTCACTTTTAATTGTCATAGTTTCCCTTTTTAGAGTCAAACTATAAAAACTGACTAACATTTTAAGATGTATTTTTTCATTATATTGATATGCAAAAAATTGCAATTTATAATATTTTTCGTATAAATTTTGAATATCTAAATTTTTTTGTTTAAAATATCGAATTAATGTAATCTAATTTAACTTTGAAAATTAGTTAAATTAACTTTCGAAAAACGCAACATGACTAATAAAAATGGATGGAGGAAGTAGTATAAGAGGGATCATGTCTTTGATGAACCAGTTTTAACTTATCAGGGTATATACATGCACATAAACACATGTTTAGGAGGCCAAAAGTATTTTTTTTAAAATCAATAAATAAGGTATTTGGCCAATTTTTAAAGAGAAAATAAGTATTTTTTTCGGAGTATTAAAGCTATTTGAAAAATATTTTTGAGAAAATTTTCCAAAGAATACTTTTTGAAAGCTTGATCAAGCATTAATTATTGTTCAAAATTTTTCAAAATAATTAATCAAACACAAACTACTTCTCAACAAAAGTATTTTTTTTAAAAAAAAAAAAACCACTTATGAAACTATTTTTTAAAATAAGTTGTTTTTTGAAATTTATCCGGATATAATTTGAAGTTAATATCACTTATATTACCATGTACCGCTATGATAATAAAAGTATTAAACTATTTTTGGTTAAACTATAGTAATTGAACTATTACAATTTACAACTTACAACCCATTATCCATTTCAAAAGTAATTTAATTTTATAGCTGTAAAGATAAAGTCACATTGTCACTTGAAATGAAATGAATCGTATTCACTATAATGATGAAAGTCACACAGCTTTAACATCATTACAGTAAGCTTATCTTGATGATGAATTTTGTCATTATAGTAGGTAAGGTTTAGTGACTTTACTTATATAGGAAGTAAAACTCAGATATTAGTGGTTTTATTGTTAATGAATTAAACTTAATACGTTTAATTAGATATGTCAGATCTCTTATATAACACGAGTTCTTTACTTTTAAATTAAAATATGTGGACATAAAACATTATATGCTTTATTGTTACGTAGCATATTATGCCTGACTTTTATTTCCTTCTCTCAAAGTCCTTTATCGTATTACAACTATAAAATAAGTTGTTTTTTGAAATTTATCCGGATATAGTTTGAGGTTAATATCACCTATATTACCATTTACCGCTATGATAATAAAATCATTAAACTATTTTTGGTTAAACTATAGTAATTGAACTATTACAATTTACAACTTACAACCCATTATCCATTTCAAAAGTAATTTAATTTTATAGCTGTAAAGATAAAGTCATATTGTCACTTGAAATGAAATGAATCGTATTCACTATAATGATAAAAGTCACACAGCTTTAACATCATAATAGTAAACTTATCTTGATGATGAGTTTTGTCATTATAGTAGGAAAGGTTTAGTGACTTTACTAATATAGGAAGTAAAACTTAGATATTAGTGGTTTTATTGTTAATGAATTAAACTTAATACGTTCAATTAGATATGTCAGATCTCTTATATAATACGAGTTCTTTTCTTTTAAATTAAAATATGTGGACATAAAACATTATATGCTTTATTGTTACGTAGCATATTATGCCTGACTTTTATTTCCTTCTCTCAAGGTCCTTTATCGTATTGCATGGACTTGTTCCTAAAAAGTCTTTTTGATTGCCTCCATTTCTATTTCTTAAAGCTACAACAATATTTCACCAATTATCAAATTGATTCTGCTAGTTGGCTTTGTTGGTATTGAGGCATAACATTCAAACATTTAATTCATTACTTTATTTTTAGTGAATAAAGTTTGGTAACTATATTTGAGATTAACCTGTAACTTGAGAATACCTTGGAAGCTGTTTTTGTTCAATTCAATCAGAAACATAAACATCTAAGATAATACTTTATTTATTTCAATTTATCTTTTTGATTTTGATTTGACACTGAATTCAAAAAAATAAAGAGAACAATATTTGGATTGTGTGTGGTCCTAAACTAATATATATATAGAGGAATGTACCAAAAAGTCATTTAATCTTATAATTTTAAACATGTAATGTGAAAAATTAGAATTAAAGAGTTACTAGTTACCATAAAAGAAAAAAAAACATTCTTTTTAAAATGGACTAAGAAAAAAAGTAACACAAACAAATTAAAACGAAAGCGAAAACCAAAGGAATACAAATAGTCCATTTATGTGGCTCGATGAAAGGATATGTATTCCACATTATGTTTGGCTAGGGAAAAGAGGAACAAATAACGTGTTAAAAAAGAGTTAATAAACAATATATCAATCTACCAACGTGAGTCGTGGTGCAGTGATGGAACTGCTCCACCCTTAACTAGAGATCTCAGGTTAGAGCTTGGATATGGAGAAAAATCATGTTGGGAGCGCAACCCTCAAATGGACCGAGTCAACAAGAACATATCAATCTTGCAGCACTAAGTATTGTCGCACTTTTATTCTTTGACAAGCAACAAACAGTTGATATGTTTTCACGAATATTGACAATATCTTTTGTTTCAAAATGGCATAAATCTTCTACTATGTAGGTGTTGGGTCAAATCTCAAATGCAGTAGTTACTCTGTCACTTCAAAATAATATCTGCTCAAGAAAACATCTAATTTGTGGATGTTTCAAACATCCACAAATTAAAATTGCAGCGGTTTTTAAAATGCTACAATTAGCAATACCATGAGCATTATTACAATGGTTTTTTCAATACCTCTACAACGATCGACACAAAATGAAATTTGAATTTTTGGAGATTTTGAGAGATTATTGGTGACACAATTTATAACCCCTAAAATATGATATTATTAATGTAAAAATAAATAAATATATTGTTGGGATTTATAAACCCCACAATATGATATTAGTTTTTTTCAAAAAATTATGTTGGGCTATATTATAACCCTCACAATATGATAATAATGATTAAAAAAATAATTAATTAGTGACGATTTCTTTCTGCGACTAATTTTTGCTATTGTAATTTCTTTTCCTATTTCAAATGTGTTTGGTTCTATGTAATTTTGATGATTGACAAAATGACATGAGATACACTAGACTAAAGATAAGTGTGCAAAAATTAAGGATCGGATAATAGTTACTTTTGATAAACTCAAGGAAACAAACATGTGCTGAATTCAAAAACTTACCATCCTCAACTTTCTTCTTTAGCCTTTGTGGAAGAGAGAGAGGAGAGGAGAGATGCAATCGGGAGAACAAAGAAAGAGGAGAGAGGCGAGGGAGAGAAAATAGCGACAAAATCCTAACTATAACTATAAGTTGTAATTCTTTCAAACTATAGTTGTGTATGGTAAATAATATCACATGTTTGCCTATTTACGTAATTTTTTCTTATTTTTAATATAAATAAGTCCAATTTTTCGCCTTTTTGTCTTACTAATTGTTGCCAGAAAAATATGGAACACTTAAATAAGGATTGACCATTTTTTCATGTATTTTCTAGGTGAGAGCGCTTGAGATAACCATCGTCCAAATAACCAACACAAAACTGAACTATGCAGAAACCTGATCGCGCCATGACCATCATATGGTAGTAGTTTAAGGAGTATTATACCGATGAAAAATTATCATCCCATTGTACAGGAATTAGTAAGAAGTATCTTCCTGTTTGCTATTAAACCCCGCATGTGAACCACCAAAATCATTGTGTTCGTCTGAGCATTAACTATACTAGTTATTTCTAAGACATCAAAAGATGCAGCAGACAGTTCTCCGTGGCTATTCTAGAAAATGTCAATCACAAGGAAAATAAAGCAAGCCCTTTGTGATTTTCAGTTGGTACATGTTTAAAGTAGGTGAACCATTTTTGTTGCAGCCAGGCACAACCAAAAAGATGTTGTTCAATATTTCTTTGCGAGCATCGATTCAATGCCATCATAGTCCTAACTCCTTTTTCAATTGGGCAAGGGCTGCTTCAATCTCATCAATATTTTCTTCAATACTGTTATCTCTATCTGTTCTCTTTTGTTTTTCATTACTAGTTCCAGATTGTGCATTGCCCTTCTGGGGTCTCTCGTTGTTGTTTTCGAATTCTACCTCTGCATCGGTTATATTAAGCTCCTTCTCTAAAAACTCAACAAAGTCTTCTCCAATTTCCTGTCAACAGTCAAATTGTAAACTCTAATTCTCTCTATCGCGTGCAAAGTAAAAGTACCACAATTTATTCCAACTCTAATATTTAAATGATATTCATCCAAGGAATCTTGCTCAAACCCAAGGGTAAATAAGCTAGAGACACCTTTTAGGGAAAATAAAGGTTAATACCTAGAGGGTGGTAAGAGGCAAATGATCAAAAGGAGAAAAGATGAAATATAAATTTATCAGTTCTACATTTGTCAATTGTGTTTTTCTTTCTCATAAGTTGAATTTATCAAATTCATACCGCCAATTCTTCCCACAAACTCTTTGGTTTTCCCGTGGAAGCAACATTTGACTCCCAATTCTGAAATTCTTCTTGGAGATCCTTAAAGAAGTCCGCTGCAGAAAGAAATTAGACTTGAGCACATGACTCTCTCAACTGCAAGACAAGCTATATATGAAAAATGTCCTAGGACAGTTGACGATAATGGATACTGTATCTTTAACTACAATCTACCTATGGTTATTTGAGCATCCTTGAAAAAGCTACCTGCAGCATGAAGGGGTTAAACATAAGAATGTAAAGCAAAAAAAATGCCTTACTGCATAGATTAACGTATATTTCTGTTTTATTTTCTTGCTTTTGGTTTTTGTTTTTAGTTTTGAGCATTCTTTTTGTTTAGTACAAACATACAGTTTCTTAGCATGAATATCGTAGGTGAAACCTCTTGAACACTTAAATTACTGGCCTTATACTTGGATGTTGTGTGTGGAAGTAATGCTACATTCAAAGATATTGGTGCCATGTAACTATTTTGAGGTATCACAAACAATATTCAACATTGGGTTCAAACATCCAACTCTATTACATGATTCAGGTTCTGTGGTGGATTTGACATCCACAATCCCCCGTCACCCGTGCTGTTTGTCTATAGAAGTCTGGGGAGTGGGGGAAGCCTGAAGAGCTAAATGTCATGGTAAAAGTTAGACCTCAATCCTCATAAAGTAAGATATTCGTTCTACTTTTTGAGCTGGTGCCTATAAAATCAGCAAATGTATCCCCCAGAAGTCCAACCTAAATGCTATCGTTCGTAAAGTTTACAATTCAATCAAGAAACTGGAGGCATATCAGATTACACACTCTAGTTCATTAATTGATGGATGATAGATGCTTTAACCATTCACGTTATAATTCTGATAAGAGTTATCTAGTACTTTTTGAGGACAGAATTGATAGAGATTTTGAACCATCTCCTGACTTCGAGATGGCCAGGTAAAACCACTTTTGCTTTAGTATGAGGCTTTGCGGACTATTTGTAGAAAACTATTTTTTTTTATTTGTCTGGACATAAGCAATCACGCATACTAACAAAATGAAAGAACAAGTCAGCAGCAAATATCAAATTAGCAAAGATGTTTTACCAAAGCTATAAAAATCTTCTTCATCTGCAGCACTTCTATTTTGTTCTGCTCCACTATAATATGAATAACTTGAGGTGTCACTTCTTGAATCATATCTCTTCCTGGTTTTGGAGTTCAATAGTGTGTTGTATGCATGCTTAATCCTCATAAACTTTTCTTGAGCATTGTGCTATACAGAAAGAAATCAAACAAATCTGGAGAAGCACTTAAATAAAAAAAGGTTTTGTTCACTCAAAAGGAAGAAAAGTTTTAGTTCCTATCCCCGTTTTAACTAGAGGCAATCTGTTTTTCTTTTTTCTTTCCTGTCGCCAACAAGGATTATGCAAACAAAGTGTAAAGAGAAAAGGTAATTTAACATATGATGCCTTGATTTCAAGTAAAATAAATTGTGTTGCACTATATATGAAATTTCTGTTGCTAGATTAACATATTCTGTTATTACTTGGTCCTGAGTGGACAAGTGGGATACAAAGCAAGCATCGGACTTTACAACTGATGAATCACTACAGCTGTAAGCAACAATGACAAATGTCATCTTTTGTACGACAATTTGGTGATTCCAAGGTTGAAGGCCATAGCTTTCTTCATTATATGAACTGTCACGAGGTCAAGAGATGAGATAACACTACCAGCCCGAAGTACGCAGCAAAACTCAGCCTCGCCCCAAAAGGGATAAAAGTTAACTTGTAGAACAAAATAAAGCAGTGAATAAGTAACTACACTTCTTCAACCCTTAACTGCCAAAAACTGGAAAAAGGACATACACAAAGACAACCACTAGTATAGAAACCGAGAGAAATCCACATTCAAGACCCTGATCCCTAATCATCACCACCTTTCTTCTTTTCTTGTTTCAAACAGTAAACAGTGTTAAGTCACATACCAACACATCTTAACAACTTTAGACATTTTAGCCATCATCACTTCTGCAAATATTTGTGTGATAATATATAGCATAGAGGGACCGGAATTTGATCACATAGAAGCATTGCTTTAAGCCTATGCAAATTAAAGATTTTATCAATCAGAGAATAGTTCAGTGACACACGATAACAAGCTGAGCAACCACAAAATTATGTACCAGTCTATGTACAAATTTCTCTCTTTTCACTCTTTGAGAATACACAAACATCACTTGCAAAGCAGTGTAGAGAGTTTCTAAAGTTCGACTTTCAGGCACAATCCACGAATTCTGTTAATTGCGGATTTTAACTGAATCCAGATATGTATTTCTTTTTCATGAATATGCCTCAATTGCTGCACATTGTACCTATCTTTACTTCATTGCATTTATGTTCAACAGATACAGAATAGTAACAGCAGTTTACTCTGGTTAAATTTTCTTTGACAACAATCTGAAATGAGGATTTTTACTTTTTAGCATCAGAAACGGACTGCCTCGAAGGTATTACTCCATATTAATTTTCAAACAAGATCAACCTGCAGGAGTACTTAAGACGACGAAAGGCACAACACAAACAGAAACAGAGAGAGCGCTTCCCTATGATAAGAATAACAAATCATGCCACAGAAATGACTAAAATTCAAAGGTTTTACCTCTTTGTTAACATCAGGATGATACTTGAGAGCAAGTTTGCGATAGGCCTTTTTGATTTCATCGGCGGTCGCTGATGAAGATACCCCTAAAACTTCATAAGGAGACTCTTTTCGACTTGCCTTAACCAATATATGTTTGTATTTTTTCCTCTTCTTCCTATAATAGCTACCTGCACTATTCGAGAAGGACATTCGTCTAGGTATCACGAAGCTTCCATACCCAATTCTACAAACAAATCTTGAAGTTAACTCTCTTAGGTTTTGAGGAAAATGAAAATTGTTAACTGGATTTCGAGATAGAACAGATGCAAAATCCATATGCGTTATTGATTGCACGCTTCTGGTTATGTTATCTTTTACAAGAATATAAATGGACGGCTGAAAATTCATCCCTGTCATAATTCATGGATGTATTAAGTTAATTTACCAAAACACCCTATGCTCCAATTTTGGTATTTCTACAGCTCGCAGGCAGTTTTTGGGTAAATTTGAAGCTCTAAATGAGTAGTTTAACGTTTTGTTCCTTGTCTTCCACTGTGAATGGCAACCTACTAAAGCCGGTCCATCGGAGAAAATGCATATATTCTTATAATAAAGTGTCTGTTCTCAAACTAGTTGCTGCACGCCAACTGCTTGATGAAATTGCTAAAAGAACAAGGGGTTCAGTTGCAGATTTGTATGTTACTGAATGTGTAGATAGAGCTGATATGGTTATGGAAAGCAATGGGAATTCCGATGTAACTGATGAGTTATTAGGAGAGTCTATGTTTGATTGTGCTAGCAATTACATGGATGAGGAATATGTAATTGATCAGTTGAGGTATTGTAGTAGTGAAGGAAGTTTTGAGCTTGGAAAATTATATCATGCTTTAATGATTAAGACGGGTATTTGGTTCGATAAGTTTGTAGCTACAGCCCTTCTTAATATGTATGCCAAGTGTGGTGAAATGGCAAGTGCTGAGATGATATTTGGTATGTTGTCTTACGTTGATGTTGCTTCATCTAATAGCATGATTTGTGGGTATGTAAGCAATGGAATGGAATCTGAAGCCTTTGCTTACTTTGTCAAGATGGGTGATATTCTAGATATCGTGTCAAACCATTATACGTACTCGATATTGTTATCTGCTTGTGGGTCTGTTCAAGTAGGAAAACAGTTGCATGCTCAAATTATAAAACTGGACTTTATGTCCCTTACAGTGGTGGGGAATTCAGCTTTGACGATGTACATCAACTTCGGAATGATTGAGGAGGCTGTGAATTTGTTCGAAGGACTTGCTAATAAGAACCATATATCTTGGACTGCATATATATCTGGACTTTACCGTCAAAAAGCTTTCTATAAGGCATTGACACAATTCTGTTTGATGAGAAAGAACAATACTGAACCTAATGAATACACCTACTCTGTGGCCCTTTCATGTGCAGCTTCTGCAGAATATCATGATTATGGTTGCGCACTTCATGCTCAGGTAATTAAAAATGGAATGATCTCAAAGGTATTTGTCGGGACTGCCATAATAGAGATGTACTCAAAATGTGCAGAACTAGGTAATGCTAGAAAACAGCTCAAGGAGATGGGACGCGTAGCATCTTGTGCATCATGGAATGCAGTGATAACCGGCCTTGTTCACAATGGTGAGGTTGGTTCCGGATTGGAGATGTTCCGTAAGATGCTAAATAATGATATTGCTTGTGATGAATATACATGTTCAATTACTCTGAAGGCATGCTCGTTACTGCCATCCCTTGAAATCTGCAGGCAGGTGCATTCTTGGGTAGTTAAGGGAATGTTTGGGGCAAACTTGCATGTGGCGAGTTCATTAATAGAAACATATGCACAATGCGGTAATTTAGAGGATGCTGAGAAGGTGTTCTATCTAACATCTGAACCAGATGGTGTGACATTTAATGCAATGATTAAAGCTTATTCACAGTATGGTAATCCAATGAACGCTATATTCTTGTTTGAAAAGACGGTGGAGAATGGAATATTACCAACGAGCTTCACTTTCCTTGCTGTCATTTCTGCTTGTAGCCATTGTGGTTTAGTTCAACAAGGGAAAGAGTTGTTTGAGTCTATGACTAGAGATTACGGAATATCACCTGAAGAGAATCACTATAGCTGCATGGTTGACCTGCTGAGTAGATCAGGGCAGTTAGAGAATGCTCTCGAATTCATAAACAAGCTTCCAATTGAACCTAAGGCTCCAATCTGGAGACCATTTCTAGCAGGTTGCAGATTTCACGGTTCCCTTGAAATGGCAGAGATGGCAGCCAGTAAAATATTAGAGCATGACCCTGGTGATGCATCAGTTTATGTCACCCTCTCGAACATGTATGTTGAAGCAGGTAAGGTAAGGGATGCACTCAAACAAAGAGAGCTGATGAAGTCTAAGTCGGTCCAGAAGGAACCCGGTTGTAGCTGGTTGGAGGTGAATGCAAAGATTCATAGATTCTTTTCTGGTGATACAAGACATATAGATACGCCAAAACTATATTCGAGATTGGATAATCTGATGCAAAAGATTCAGAACAAAACAAGTCGAGAACTAGGTAAGGTTACGAAAGAGAAATGCTTATTTCACAGTGAACGGTTAGCAGTTTGCTTTGGACTATTGAACTTACCTAAGGGAACCACTATACGCGTATTCAAGAACATTAGGATCTGTTTGGACTGCCATATCACAATGAAGCATATCTCGAAGATTACAAATCGAGAAATCATAATAAGAGATAACTACAGATTTCATCATTTTAAGCAGGGCTGCTGTTCTTGTGGGGATTTCTGGTGACACTGAAGACATGTAACTAGCTTGGTGATTACTTCTTTTCCTCTCTGTACATTGAGGTTGACATGCTACTTAGGTGCAACTCAAACACAAGGGAATCATCATCTGTGTAACCATTCTGAACATTGAAAAAGTTTGGGTTGACAAGGCGTAATGCCGCATGACCGTTTGTTTTTTAAAAGATGAGGTAGCAAAAAGATTGATAGTATTGATTGAAAAATAACTCTCAATATTTTTCTGAAGCATAGCAAAGCTTTAAATAACCTAGTTACAACAAAAAAATCTGCATAATTCGAAACTCAAAAATATCTCAACAAACTAAAACAATCTAATAAAAGTTTAAAAGTCAAATCATCCTAAACCTAGGAAACTTAATTATTAGTTTTAAAAGAAAATTATTGCAGTTACTTGAAGCAATTTTCAACAGTACTCTTCATTTGTTTTAGTTGTTGCAATTTAAAAAAGTTGCTCCTCCGCAATTTCTAGAAAATAACCGATTTAATCGAACCATTGACACTCTAATATAAAATGATAAATAAAAAAAAATTACGTTTGAAATTATTTGCTGACATATTTCGTATCTTTTAAATGTATTGTAATATGTAAATGAGAGGGAATTGCTCGGATGATAAGCACCCTCACTATCAACACGAAGTTGTGAGCAGGGGCAAATCTATGTGTGTCGGTGGGGGTGCCACGACACCTAGTGACCTCGGTTAAAACTCTGTGTAAACATATGTAATACATTTGTAGATGTATAACAAATTGACCAATTATTAAGCTTGCCACCTATTATCAAAAATTGTTGATGTTGCGACTGACAAAAGACTGAATCTGCCACACGGGTGTCGAGGGTTCGAAACCCCTATTCAACCCTTTTTATTTTGGCTTTTTCCTTTTTCCCCATTAATGTGCGTCACCGGCAAGGCTTCGGGGGTTTTCCCCCTTTAGTTCTTCCTTATTTCTATTATATTATTTATTAATCTACTTTACTATTTTTTGCTTTAATTAATTCTTACTTTTTAAAAAAAACTTTCTCTTTCGCTAAGTATTAATCTCATGATATGAATTTTGCGTGTGTATCATATATTAATTAATGAGTACCAAATTTTGAAAGTCATTTAAAATATTAATAAAAATATAATTAAATAGTATTTTAATAAAAAATAAATAATAAAATTTTAAAAATGATGTATATTATTATGTTAGAATTTTTTGAATTTAAAGGTGCTTTTGATATTTTACGTCGTGCTAAGTGAAACAATTGGGTTGAAGCTATAATTTATAAATATTTTTTCTCAACTATATATCTACAATAACACATTGAGGCAATAAAATATGAATATAATAAAGTAATGGTATTAGATGATTTATAAAAGTTCGAATAATTTTGTCAAAGTTTTAGAGAATACTATCTCTTATTACTACAAAAAAAAAATTAAATTGTTTAGGTATCTTTAATATTAGAATATCTAAAAGAACAAATTACTAAATGTGTATATTTGATCAAGTTGTTTATAAATATCGATAAATAGGAGAAACCCACCCATTTATCATATTTAAACATGTGACATCCATAACCTTCAAATTCAGGATCCGTCTCTGATTGTGAATTGAGTCATCAAAGGAGCAAAAGGGGTGGAAGCTCATTGAGAGGGGTTCAAAAAAGGAAAATTACTTATATACACAACTTAAGTTTCTTTCTTCTCCATTTTTCCCAACCTTTTTTAAATATTTCAAAAATCCCTTTTTTATCCCAATTCTTGAAACTTCCGGATACATAAGTGAAACCCACGTTTACCCAGTTCCTTTTCAACTCCTTTTTTTCTCCCTAACACAGTTATCAAGTTGATTTCAAAACGATTCTCTCTCCAGTCAACCAATTTCAAACATTTGAATAGGTAGGGGTTGTCTTCTCCATTGCTGTTTTATTCGAGTTCTTGTTTTTGTTCAAAGTTCTGTTTCTGATACATATGGATAAGGGTGCTTCGTTTAATATTGGGGTTACTCAACCAATTTCTTCTAATACTAATCGAATATATGATTCTGACGATGACAAATGGCTGAAAACAGATCCAATTTTGCCCGACCCACTATAAATGAAGAAGAATCAAAATATTTTCAAATCGAACAAGGAAGCACCATCATCCTCAAAATCAAATGTTGTAAAAAAAACACCCAAAAAGGAAGGAAAACAGCACCTCCAATCTCCAGACCTTCAATGTCCAAAGTATGTGTTTTCGTACTTTTTTTTCAAATTGTCGTGTTTGATATGGTATTTGGTATGTTGGATCTAAACAAACCGATACATTAATTTGCATGTGCTATGGTATATAGGTTATTCAGAGCAAAAATGAAACATTGTTTTTCTAACACCCCAGAAATTTTTTGAATTAAGACTCGAACCATCCTTCATGGTGAGTAGGATTTTACCAAGGAATTCAAAATTTCTTAAGTATTAAGATCACTAGATATAGCACCTTGAGTTCCAAAAAGAATTAAAGAGACTTCATACAAGTCATTCATAGGTTCTTCTAAGTTTTTGGTCAACTTAAAATGATCATAACCTTTAGTACATGATGAGTTAGGTGGCCTATAAGATATCCAATGAAAGTTCTTCAAATTATCTTTCCAACGCCACCGAGTTCTCTAAATCTCGAACTCGTATGAGGGAGATATGCCAGTTTGAAGTCAGGCTGTCCAATTAAGGAAAGTTACCCAAAAATATGAGGGGTGTTTTAGTCTTTTCCTTACTCAATCGGATTTAAGTGTTTTTAGTAATGTTTTAAAAGTCTAAGTTGATTAGAAATAGTTTCATTCATCCCCAAAAGCGTTTAGGGTTTCAGAGAGAAGATTCAAGAGGAGAAAAAGTTCAAAGTTTCAAGCGTTTGTTCAAGAAATTCAAGATTTTGCCAAGAACCTAGTTCTTTGAGGTATGTAAGCTTCCGTAGTGTTGGGTTCGTTCACCCACACGCCAATCATGAGTTTATTTTTCGAATCTATCCATAAATATTGAGCAATTTAATTTCTTCATGAGTTCTTGAAGTTTCCTTATCGATTAAGTTTTGATGTAAGATTCTACTTGGGTCAACTTCAAATAACTATCTCTCTTATAATATAAAGAGTTATATGAGTCATAGCCTATTAAATTAAAGGTATTTGAATCTACTTTCCAACGCCACCAATTTCGCGTCAATCCAATTTCTGAACAAAAAGTTATGACTATTTTAGTAACCTATACAGTGTTGTTACGAATTAGCCGACGGGAAAACATTAAAAAGTGTTGTTTTTATTTTTTTACCTCCAAGAAAATCCTAAAAGAATTTCTTGACTAATAAAAGGCTCAAAACAATCAGATTTTCATCTTTTAGTCCATCATTCCCTTCTCTCTCAAACCCTAGGGCAAAACCCGAAGGAAAAATCAAAGTAGAAGACTTCATTCAAGATTCTTTCAATCTTTTTCAAGATTCTTCTTCAAGGTAAGTTTTTCTCCAAGAATTCCATTCTTTCTAACTCAAGTTCCTCCATACAATTATGAATCACTTATGAAAATAATAAATCTTGGCCATAGAGATTTCAAGAAACTAATTCAAGAATCTCAAGAAAGGATTTCTTGATTATTTACCTTCAAGCTAGAGTTTCAAGGCTTCTAATCAAGTTCTTCTTCGAGGTTCTTCAAGAACCTTGTATTTTCATGTATGTAAGGCTATCATAGTGTTGGACTAGTTCGTCCTCATGCCCTACATCTACTTTCAAATCAGTAAAAGAGAAATCTAGGATTCTACCCCTAGATTTGAGTATTCTTGAGCTAAGGTCATTTTGAGTTCTTGAATTCCCGATTCTTTTAAAAATGCTATTCCTAAGTATTGAGTTTCTATATTTTTATTGAGATCCTTGAGTTGACTTGTTCATGTCTATAATTCAATATGAATATAAATTTTGAGAAGTTTTTCAAAGCCAACCTTGAATTTTAAATTGAGTTTTGAGGAAGTAAATATGAAAATGAGAAGAGTCGTATACATGAGTTTCATATTGTTATTTAGACCCTTGAGTCGAGTCGTTCATGCCCATAAATTACGCATGAACTCCATCAGTTGAGTATCTTTGAGAGGATTAGTATCTTCAAGTTCTAAGTCTTGAGTACTGAGTTCCTAATCATTTTGGGATTATATTCCTAATCATGAGGCTACTACACGTTACTCATGAAGGTCCTTGAGTTGAGTAGTTCATGCCCATAATTTTACTTGAACCCTGTGAATCGAGCAGTCTAGAGATGAGTAGTATCATTGAGTCTTGAGTTTTGAGTACTGAGGTACTTTATTGTTATTAAGATCCATGAGTTGAGTCGTTCATGTTCATAATTCCACATGAACCCTATGATTTGAGTTATAATTTAAAAAAAAAACATTTTAAAGCCAACACTTAAGTTCTTAAACTGAGTTTTGAGAAAGTAAAGATGAGTTTTGAGAAAAGAGTTTTTCTAAAACATGATTAGTATGACAATCGAGTATGCCATCAATGTATGAGCAGTATGGTATCTAGATATACCATCAATGTTTATGCAGTATGACTTCCCGAGTCATCAATGATCATATTATAATATGATTTTGAAATATTTTTGAGAAAGAGCAGAGTTGAGTTCATTTTCTTTAAAATGATATGTGGGAACTAGGTATTCCCAATATTCAATCTTTTCACATTGAAGATGAGAGGAAACTGAGATTTTTAAAAGTGTTTTGAGCAGTTTGAGTATCATCTCTTTTAAGAGAAAGATTTACGAGTAATAATCTCAAACCACAGAAAAAGTTATGTTTTTAAACATATGAGCTAATATATTGTGGGAGTAGTATTGAACATCGATATGGGGAGAGTTCAGATAACTCACAGCCCCCATAAACCATGTAGCCAACGTGGGTAGAAAAGGCCACACTTTTTAGATGATTCCTTAATGCTTTTTAGCATAGACTAGTGGATCCGCTTAGTGAGTAGGTATTATACCCTGGCAAAGTATAGGATAGCTCTGGCAGCGTGGCGAGACATTGTATCATCACATAGCTCATAGTGATGGTTGTCGGTTAGAAAAACTCCCACAGAGATATTTGTATTTTTATATACACAGAGTTTAGTTGTATTTTCATATACAAACAGAGTTTATATTGTATCCTTGCATACAAAATGAGTATATTGTATTCTTAAATACATTGAGTTGCTTTCTATTGTTTTAAAAGCTTTCCATATATTGCATCTCTTATTGTTGCTTTATATTGAGTTGAGTATCCAGAGTTTGAGTACCAAGAGTCGAGTGTCTTATTATTGAGTTGAGTCTTATTTCACTGAGTTGAATATCTTATTATTGAGTTGAGTCTTATTTCACTGAGTTGAATATTTTATCTTTGAGTTTAGTATCTTATTCCTAAGTTGAGTTAGATGAGTGAGTTGAGAAGAGGTAAGTATGTTTATTTTTATCAAGTTCAAGTTTATGTTATGCTTTAGAATTCCCCTTACATGCTCGTACATTCCACGTACTGAGCCATTTATCCTGCATCATTTCATGATGCAAATACATGTATTTAGGGTCATCAACAGGCGCTTCGTTGATACCACATGCAGTTCGAGTTAGCTATGGTGAGACTCGTTACTTCATGAGGGTTCCACTTGTACTTTCAGTTATATCAGTTGTTAGGATGTTGTGGGTCTTGTCCCGACTTCTATCTTTGTCAGTTACAGGCTTCATAGATAGAAAGTAGAGTTTGAGAAGTCTGTTTCATTTATTTTATTAAATGTTTTAAAGACTTGAGTTGCCTATTGTTGGCTTGTTGAATATTTCATTTATATTCAGAGTAAATTATTTGAGTTAAAACTTTGTATTTGAGTTTCATGAATTTTATTCAGTTTTTAAGCTTTTGTATGCTTGAGTTAGTCTTCCGCTTGTAGTCAACTATGATGAGGGTTCGCTTGGGGACCAACAATGGTTCTCAAGTGCCGGACACGTCCAGGGTGTAGACTCGGGTCGTGACAGTTTTACATTACAGTGTTCTCATATTCATTTGGATACTAATCGATTTGTAAAGGGTTGGTACATTAAAACCCTAATTTCAACATAATAATGAATAAGTGGTTGGATTGTATCATATAACGAAGTTCAATCTGAACTCTTGTATGTAATGTTCTCATTAATGTATCATATAACTTCTATATATTTGCTTTTGAAATTTGAATGAGTATATGATACATTTATTTTTTGTGCATCAATAAAACAAGGGGGATACATTGCTGTTTAAATTAGTTTTTTTCACATATATGCTTTATGTTTGTTTTGTATTTTTACTAATAGTTCGATTGTTGTATCAAATTTCAAATTTCATAGTTGGTCATTTGTTAGTTATATTCATAATATTGTATCATATACAATACACTATGTTCATAATATACAATAAAGCTTTGTTTGTGTTGATTTGATGTTTTTTATTCATGTATCATATACAATATAGAGTAGTCATGTTTCAAACTTGTTCTATTATGTATCAGTGAATGTTAGTCGTATTCATCTGCTTTAATATCCCAGATCATCAAAGGATTTTCAATCCCTACAGGATTACTATAGTATTTTGTAGACGGTGTTTACATTCCGGTTAACTGTGATGGACAGTTTCATTGGGTGTTGACTGTTGTTGAACTGAAATAGAGGTTAATACGCATATATGACTCAGCATTAGGCTAAAGGAAAAAAGTACATGATGGCGAGATAAGAAAGTTGTTGAAAATGCTACCTTCTTACCTTCTCAACAGTGGATTCTTTGAAAAACAAAGCGAACAAACTGGTCAGAACTTAATGCATATAAAGACAAAGATATTGGTACACTTTTGGAGCTACAACATCCATTCAATGTTGAATTTGCCGAAGATATTATGCAACAAAGAAGTGATAACTTGTAAGTATTGTATCTTCTTGTTTTGAATCGTCTGTATAATTTATTTTTATAATTTATATTATGCATTGTTTGTAGAGACGGTGGGTTATATGTAGCTATATTTGTGGAGTTCTTGAGCGACCAAATTGATATGCCCCAAGATGATTTCCGTCTAGAGTATCTATGCAATAGATATGCAACATTGTTATGAAGATATGACATCGACAAGGTCAATGTTGGATACATCCGCGAAAATGATGATCTACCAAAGCCTAAAGGGTCAATCCACACCACCATTCGAAGAAGATTTGGTTCACATAAAGTAGTGATTAATTATCTATGCATAGAAAATGTTTTTATATTTTTTGTTTTTAAGACAATTTCACTTAAGTTTTAGAGTGTTTCTCTATAAACTTATTCATATTACAGTATTTTGTAATTTCTTAATTTTCATGTTTTCAATATATTGCTATTGATACATTATGTACCACTTTATTCTTAGAGTAGTAACCGTTGTTTTTCAAAAAAAAATTCTTCTTCAAATCGCTGATAAATATGAAAAATGCACTATCTTTTAGTCTTGTTTTGGAACAACGTATTTTTGATTATGAAGATATTGATTGGGCTAAACATAGATCTAAAAAACTTCACGATCCTTTAGTAATGACGAAGGTAAATATTGAAAAGTTGAAGAATGATGTCCCTTCATCTTTGAAAGCAGAGGTTGTTAAAACCCCCCAAAAAGAGGGTCGAAATTTTGCTCCCTCAATTTTTCGACCATCCTTACCTTAATATGTTTTATAGACACTATATCTAGTTTTAATAAGTATATGATACACACATTTTGTTGCATGTTCAATGAGTATCATGTTAAATGTTGTATCAATAAAAAAATATCTTATTTAACATGTTTCAGATACATTATATCTAGATTTAATAAGTATCTGATACAAACATCGTGTGTCATATTCATTGAGCATCATGTTTAATGAGTATTATGTTCAATCAGAAATGTATACAAGGTTGAAAATATTAACATGTCAATTTATTGTATCAGAAATTCATCATCTAATAGTAACTTGTAGTGTATATTAATATAACAATGGAAAATCTAAAAATCGAATTGATCTTTAATCCTAACTTAATGTATATAAAACATAACAATAATTCAAAAAAGATTTTATCAATCATCTTTCGGAAAGAAAGTACAAGTTCTTCGATTGTGACCTTCTTGTCCATAACTTTCACAACAATTTGTGTTTGTGCTTAGCTTTTCAAGTTAAATTTTTTCCTTCTTTTCCTTGGTCGTCCTGGCATCATTTTGTACCTATGTGGTAAGATAATTTCTTCCAAAACAAATTTTGGAACTGACCAATCATCCTTATCCGACATTGAAACCATTGTAACTTCATATGTGTTTGCTAATGCATTTGATTTGTAGTAATCAGAGCATTAGGGATGTATATTTGTAACTTTTTTTTCCTGACAGAGGCCTTCAATTTCCACGAACAATCATCTGATAAACACACTAATACGTAGCTGCAATTTTAATAGATACATTATAAAAGTTATTGTTTCATGTATCATTAAAAAAAATAGAGAAGAAAAATTAAATACTACATTCTAAATTGGATAATAAATACATTAAAAATGTATTCTCTTCATTGCTGATACATTAAAAAAAATAAAGAAATTCACATACTGATAATTTCAAAAAATATAAATTCACAACACACTCACTCTAACTGTATGGAGTTGTATCCAATAATTCGCATGTATAAAACTCATTTTTGTTTTCATTAATGTATCATTTGCATATATATCCTTTTACAAATTTAAAAATAAAAATAAATAAACCACATGTATTTGATACTTTATATAAACAACAAAATAGCTCACCAATCTGCAAACCTATTACATGCTAGTCTAATTAGTATTGTATCAAACTCTAACCATTAATGTATCATGTCTTATATATCAATATACAAATTTTAAAAAAATCAATAATTAAAATGGATAATGAATACATTAAAAATTAAAAGTAATTCAATTATTGATACATTTAAAATTCAGAATCACATGTACATGATACATGAAATTAAGCGTGCAACTAGCTATAATTGTATCAAGTTCTATCCAATAATTCACATGTATCAAGATAAAATTGTATCTATTTTTGTAGTCAGTAATGTATAATGGCACAAGGTATTTCGTCTAGTTGAAATTTCACATGTATCAAAGAACAATTGTGTGTGCACAAGGTATTCGCCTAGTTGAAATCTCCCACAATTACATATTTTTCGCTCAAGGCTAACAATGTATCTTCTTTCAAGAATAACATTGTGTCAGGACTTATGTATCAAAAATCAAAAATACTAATTCACAACTTAAGAACAAGACAGTATACTTACTTCAATACTTAAAGTATTGAATCATCAGTGTTGCAAATTCATTTTTCCAGACAATACAAGGCAAACTCTTTAGAATGATGAATAGCCGCCAGAACCACAAGTTCAGCTCGCTCAACTGTGACAATATCAAATAAGTCGCGCACATAAAACTTCTACTAATTATATTAAATTAATAAACCTGCAACTTATGGATAAAGATAATATCAAAGGAAAAGAATAGATTTTTGATGTATCTATTATCCAATTTAGATATAAAAATACCTTGGGTACCGTTTTCCCCAACTTCGACACAAGCAATTTCACCGGATGTAGCATCAAAGCAATGCATCTCTTCAGCCATCTTGTCTATTGTATCAATGGACAATTTGAGATTCTATTCAGCTGTAATGGCGGATTTTAGATTTACAAAAGAAATCGTTTGTCCAACAACTATTCCATCACTATTGTATCGTTCATAACTCAGATCGCTCACCCAAATTTTTGAATATCTCAACAAAATTGATATATTCATCATGTATAAGCAATGGTGGTCATCTATTTTGGATTTGTTATGATTTGGGATAGATGGAGGAGAAGAAAATTTGAATTTTGAATTCTCTGAATCTGTTATAGATTGGAATAGATTGATATCAATCTGTTTTGCGTGATTCGTGGGACTGATAATTGATTTTATGTTTAGAATCCTTTTTAAGCGCAACAATCAAATTATTTTATGTAGCAGACGTTTTTTATCCGACTGAATATAATGTATCCGGAGGCTACAATTTTTAATAAATTTTTGTAAAATAGAAAAGAATAGGAAAAATATGTAATTTAACCTTTACACTATGGGATTTATGTAATTTATACTTAAAAAAGTGTGAGTAATGCAACATTTTTATTATTAATGATGACGTTGTCATTGGTAATTTGTTCAAGGTTTGCAATGGATCCTGAGCTAGTAGGATAGACCTTATCGTTTCATATGTTTCTTATTTGTCATCTACTCCTGTAAGAAAATATGTACTTTTTTCTTCTCCTCTCTTGATTTATAAAGACGCTTCTAGGTTGCATGTATAGTTTACACATGTGCTTCAGGTATCTTTATAATTTATAATTTTTTCTCACAACTTTGTTAGTTTCCCTTTGTAAACAACTATATATGGTCATGCCCTTATGTCTACAGTACCTTTTTGGTATTGTTGTTCGATGTCAAAAATATTTATTTTGAGAAAAAAAATAAATTACTTTTTTAAAAAAAATTAAGCATTTGACAAATTAGAAAAACTGATTTTAAATGGAAGTAGAAGTAGGTTTTTTGTTGTTGGGAAGAAGCTAAAAAAAAAAATAACAGAAGTAGAAAGTTATTTTTTTTCAAGACTAAAATATCGCTTTTGTATATACATATCTACCAATATATTCCTTGTTAATTAATTGACATATCTCATAAGTTTGGTTAAGTTTCATTTAAGAATTTTTTTTATTTTTTATTTTATGTTTATAAGTTATTATTTTATATATTATATTACATATTATTTTGCAGAATCAAAAAAAGAAAGTGACAACAATATTATTGCAAGATTAAAAAAAATAAAAGAAATTAACAATAAAGATTTTAGCCCTCTCAAGAAAGTGACAACAAACCCAAATTATTTTTTTAAAAGCTTTTTTTTTTCAGAAAAATTATTTTTGAAAACTATTTCTAAATATAAGCAGTTTTGAGCAGTAATGTCACACATACTCTAAGTATGTTTAACCTTGAGTTATAACAATCACATTTTCGGGTATCCTCTCACAATAACTTGGCTTTTTTTCTATGAGATATAGTCGAGTGAAGTGTAGGTTCAATGGTTTTTTAATTTACGAAACAAACAATAAATTAATTGTCCACCAAGCTTTAAGATTCAGAGATTCTTTGTCTAATTTTTTTATTGTTCCATTCGAATTCTTTAATGCCTGTAGGGTCGTCCTCATGATCCTAACCCTTTCTTAGGTTTTCACCCTCCAGTTTTATAATTGTTTTGACAATTTTAGGATTTTCTTCGACATGGTGTTATATGGAGAAATTGTCCGCTTTTGATTCATCTTTTTTAATTTTTCACACTAATCCCCTTATCTTTGTCTCTGGTAATGATCACGTTATTTAGAATTTTCACTATCCTCGTTAGTATAGCTCTGATACTATAATAAATGGATTTTAAGTACTCTAACTTAACCTCAAAAGTGGATTAAGAGGTATTAGAGTCCATCACCTATTTGAAATCAAATATTGTAGTTAATTTTAAATTAAATTGTCGTAGCTTATTCTTTGTAACAAAGGATTATTCTTCCTTTAGAATAAGTATTAGATTAGGACTCTTATACTTATTGTCATTATGTACAAAATCTATAAATACAAAACAAATACGGCAGAGCTATAATCTGCTCTTATTTTCTCAAAAGCTTCTCATACTTATTCTTCATATGGTATCAGATTTGCCCTTCGATCCTATGGCCGATTCTCATAATTCCGACAATCTGCTGTCCCTCGCAAAACAATCCAGTTCTTCCACCACTATCCAACTACCAAACCTTTCCCTCAAACTCAACAGGAACAACTATTCCCTTTGGAAAGAAAACACCTCAGACATACTCAAAACCTTTTCTCTTGACTTCTCTGTTCTTGGTTTTAATCCTCCTCCAAAAATCATTACTGTCACCCCGAATTCAATCGCTACCGCTACAGATTCCTCTACCACCCAATCACAATCAGAAATTACTTCTCTGCCTATGAGGAATGGCGACACAATGATCTTCTTATTCTAGTTTGGCTTCGTCAAATAAATTGTTATCCTCCTCTTGGTCACTTAACTCAAGCCACCTCCTCCCATGATGCTTGGACCAAAATAGAGTGTATGTTTCAGTCACAGACGCGTGCTCGAGTCATACAATTAAAATCTCAACTTCAAAACCTTTCTAAGGGCAATCTATCCATCCTAGAGTATTTTGAGAAAGAAACGTACAATTATTGATTCTTTAGCAGAAAGTTTGTACGTTGTACAATATGACTTTATCTCTTTTATTTTTAATGGCCTTGATTTTTCGTATGGAATTTTCAAGGATGCATTTAATATGTGTTCTGGACTTGTCACTCCTGAAGAACTGTTTGGACTCCTTCTTCAAGAAGCAGAACGCTTAGCCGAAGAACTTCGCTCTACTACCATTAACACTCAATTTGGCTTCGCTCCTTCTCATGCTATGTTAACACAAAGTTCAACCTTTCTTCAACCCACCTACCCCTCAACACAAACAAATCTTCTATTCTTGGCCAGTCCCCGCTCTCTAATTATTTAGCCCACAATTCTTCAAATCATGTTCAATCTATGGTACCCCAGCATTATCCACATTCATCTTAGTTTAATAATCGTCCGTCCAAGCATCGTGTTCAATGTCAAATATGTGGTAAAACTAATCATGATGCTCGTAATTGCTACAATCGCTCCAATGAAAAAGATTTTCCACCAACAAGGCAACCACCGTCGCGGCCAACTCCCAAACAAGCACATCTTGCTTCTCCTTCAACTATTGTTGATCCTACCTGTGTCACAATCCAGACCGTCGTGATTGGCACTCACCCTAACCCTCATGTAACATCTAGCAATTTGAGATAGCTAGGAAGAAGCTAAGAATTTGAAATAGTCATTTTTGGAAAGAATGAAAATCTAGAAATTTACTTAAGTTAGGAAAAAGGTGAGTTTTTGGTCAACTTCAAATGGTTGGAAAGATCTTGGAATGATCTTTCCAACACCGCCAAGATTGCGTAAATCTGAGTTCGTATGAGTGAAATACGCCTATTGGAAGTTGGGCTATTAAGATAAGGAAATGTCCAATCCGGATTTTTGAAGGGTACTTCAGTCTTTTCCTTATCCAATTAATTAAATTCGTTTTTAGTGAATTAATTAAGGTTCTAAATTGAACTTGGTCAGTTTTACGCTTTTGAAAAAGAGTTAGAGTTTTAGAGAAGAGGAAAGAAGAGGAGAAAAGAGAAGGAGAAGCAAGGAAATCGTCAAGTTCGGCGAGTTTAGCTTGTGGATTTCGTCGGGGGTAAGCCCTACAAGGTATGTGAGATCATATAGCATTGGGTTAGTTTACCCACGCGCCAATCATGATTTATTTCAGCGAATTTAAGTTCTTGAAAGCTTAGAAATTGAGTTCTTGATGGGTTTGTTGAAGTTCTATTATATTATTGATTTGTTGAAATCGTTGAGGAGTTGTTTGATCTGAATCTATGATTTTAGGTTTGATTTTGGGTAGAATCTAATATACTTTGAACATTTAATCGATTCGAAGTGTTTGGGGAAAGAACCCATGGAGTTTAGAGGGTTTAGAGCTGGAAAACAAAGAAGAAATTTTGTTGGTCGAAATCTGGACATGCCTCCGCGTCGCGGACCCAGTCCCCAGAACTGAGAAAAATTGTTTCGCGGAGCGGAGCAGTCATGGACCGTTCTACCTCAAAAGTTGTTTTTGAAACCAAAAATTAAAAATGTCTCCGCGTCGCGGACCCACCCTCAAATATTGATTTTTGGTCTTATCTTATGGTTAGCCATATAAAATCATTCCTAAACATCATGAGATCTTTTCAATCACAAATCACAAACCTTGAGTCCATAATTCAATTCAAGGACCAGTTAAGAGTCAAGTCAAGAGCAGTTAAAATCAAAGTCAAGAAAAGTTCTTAGAGTCTTCCAAAAGTCTTTTCCAAATGTTTTAACTTTGTTTTAAGACTTAAAGTTCAAGTTGAGTAAAGAGTAAAAATTAAAGCTTGAAGTTCATTTCTTCAAAAGTATATGGGGACTATGTATTCCCAAAGAGTTTAAAATGTTTTCACATATAAACAAGAAAGGAAACCTCGATTTCCAAAGAGCCTTCGGGCTAGTTTTCAGAATAGAGTAAATGCTTTCATAATTAAGCAAGAGGGGAAACTTTGATTTCCAAGATAGCCTTTGAGCTAGGTTTTTGAGCAAGTATCTCAAATCACAGAAAGAAATATATTTTTAAACATAAAGAGTTAGTATCATATTTTGGGAGTAATATTGAGCACCGATATGGGGGATCGTTCAGAGAACCCACATCCCCCATAAAGCATGTAACCATCATGGGTAGAAAAGGGTTATAATTTTTAGATGAATCCTTTAATGCTTTTTAGCATAGACTAGTGGATCTACTTAGTGAGTTAGGTCCTATACTCTCGGCAAGGTATAAGATGGTCCTTAGCAGCGAGAGGTAAAGTGTTGTATCATCATTATAGCTCTTAAGTGATGGTTGTCGGTTAGAGAAACTCCCACAACAGTATTTTATATTTTTATATACATCAGTTTATTTGAATTTTTACATACATCTCAGAGTTGTATGTATCTTTGCATACACACAAAGTTGACATCATGTTTTAAACAGTTTTTTTTATATTGCACTTGTTTTTAAATTGTTTTATATTGAAATGAGTCTAGTTATGTTGAATTGCGGTGAACCATGTAAGTTCTTCAGTTCCTTTCAGATTCTTTTCAAGCTTAAGTTGTGTTTAGCATTCCAACTCGCATACTCGTACATTCTATGTACTGATGCCAGTTGGCCTGCATCGTCTTATGATGTAGACATAGGTAACTAGGATCAACATCCAGCACATTGTTGATCCAGTTGAGCTTCAGAGTTGTTGGTGAGCCTCCTTGCATTTCGAAGGATCCCTTTATTTTACTACTTTATCATTTTAGTTCATTAGGATTTCGTGGGCCTATCCCAACATCTATCTCAGTTGTTTTAAAGGCTTCATAGATAGTCAGTCAGATGTTAGTTCATTCATCATCTTTTTGTTATTGGCTTATGTTCATATTTGAGTTGCCATTTTGGCTAAGTTAAATGTTTATTTTTAAAACATTATGCGTTTAGTTTGAGACATGTTGAGTTATCTTGTATTTGGATTCTCTTTCTTATGTCTAAGTCTTCCGTTGAATAAGTAAGTCAGGCCAAGGGTTTGCTTGGGGCCAATAATGGTTCTCGAATGCCAGTCTCGCCCACGGTGTAGGTTAGGGGCGTGACAAACTTGGTATCAGAGAACTGAGTTCAAGAGTCCTAGAGAGTCTATGAAGCCGTGTCTGTAGAGTCTTAGTTATCAGTGTGAATGGCACCACATCTATTACTAGGAGGCTGCAACACATAGGAAAATTCTCACTTTTTTCACACTCATTTTGTGCATTAGAGTTTGATCTCTAAAAAGTTTCCCTCTAATTCGTGCTTTCATTTTCAGATAATCATGCCTCCACGAAGAGCTGTCTGAGGTCGTCTTGCTAGGAGAAATGTCGAGGAACAAGGGGTACCTAATACACCAGAAGTGCAACCCCAAGGAGAGGCCACCAATGCTGAATTCTGTGAAGCTATCCGGATGTTAAGTCAAGTTGTGACCCATCAAGATGGACAGAGAGATAATCGACAGGAAGTGGCTGATATTTTAAGGATCCGTGATTTTTTAAGGATGAACCCATCAGAGGTTCAAGTGTCATAGAGGATCCAAAGAACTTTGTTGAAGAGCTTCATAATTTTTTTGAGATTATCCATGTTGTAGATACTGAGAGGGTGGAACTAGCTACATACCAAATGAAGGGTGTCACTAGAGTCTGGTTCAACCAATGGAAAAATAATAGGGCTGAGGGTGCGCCAATAGTGAGTTGGGATGTGTTTGAGAGTGCTCTCATGGGACATTTCTTTCCCCGTGAGTTGCGAGAGGCAAAGATAAGAGAGTTTTTCTCACCCTTAATCCGGAGCCTATGAGTGTTCATGAGTACAGTCGGAAGTTCGCAGAACTTTCCTGCTATGCCCCGGAGATGGTTGCTGACATGAGGAGCATGATTAGTTTATTTATTGCTGGGTTGTCTCGTCAGTCAAGTAAGGCAGGCAAGGCATCGATGTTCATAGGGGATATGGACATAGCAAGACAAATGATCCATGTGCAACAAGTTGAGGAGGATAAGCTGAAGGATAGAGAAGAGTTTAAGATTAAGAGGGCTAAGACATCAGGGAACGAGGTCAGGCAACAAAGAGTAGTGCGAACTGGTCTTCCTTCCAACAAAAACAGAAGGGACCTGCCCCATCATCTGCTAGTGCACCTGCACCTAAGAACAAAAGTGAGTACAATAGTCAAAATTCCCAGAGTTTCAGAGCTAAACCTGTCTATTCTCAAGGCAGTATGGCACAAAGGGGTAGTAAGCCTCCTGCATGTTCTAAGTGTGGCAAAAACCACTCAGGTATTTGTCGTGAGGGCTCTACTGGTTGTTTTAAGTGTGGTCAGAACGGTCAATTTATGAGGGAGTGTTCTGAGAACATGCAGTGTAATGGTAATAGGGACAATAGGGCCCAGCTTCTTCAGTTGCTCCACCAGACAGAGTTCCACCTCGAGGAGCTACTTTAGGTATTAGCGAGGAAATAAACCGCTTATATGCTATCAATAGTCACCAAAAGCAAGAGAATTCACCAGATGTGGTCACTGTTATGATCCAAGTCTTTGACTTTACTGTTTATGTTTTGTTAGACCCAAGGACGAGTTTATCTTTTGTAACTGCTTATGTTGATTTGAATTTTAATGTTATTCCTGAGCAACTTTATGAACCCTTCAGTGTTTCTACATCTGTTGGTGAGTCTATTCTAGTAGAGAGAATCTAACGTGATTGTCCCGCTTCCGTCAATCACAAGACTACCATTGCCGATTTAATTGAGTTAGACATGGTAGATTTTGAGGTCATTCTAGGTATGGACTGGCTTCATGCCTGTTATGCATCAATAAATTGTAGAACTTGAGTTGTCAAGTTTTAGTTTCCAAATTAGCCAGTCTTGGAGTGGAAAAGCAGCTCAACAGTGCCTAAGAGTCGTTTCATTTCGTACCTTAAGGCACGGAAGTTAGTTTCTAAGGTGTGTGTTGATGTTTGCGTAATCAAGACACAACTTCCAATGCAAGTGTCTACGATCGTACAATAGCAAAGTAACCCAACCAAGGGTTGGGGTCGAGTCCCAAAGGAGTAGGCTTGAGAATTAATAGAAAAATAAAATTAAGTTCTAATTAGTCATAGATAAAAACATTATCAAATATAAATATGTAAAATCTAAGGGGTGATGCAAGAGTCAATTATCAATGGGGGTTTGTGACAAGTAAGCAAAAATAGCAAAAATAAGGAGAGATACGAATATGGAGACGGGATTCTTGGAATGTGATAGGAATACGGGCTAGACTAGACTATTAGGTACATGCTTTTGATAGTAAATCTGTTGAGTATTTGTGACTAGGCTAGATTATAGTGGGGCTAAATTCTCTCTCGAGCAACTTACCCTGAATCAAATGGGTTCCTCTCGAACACCCACTTGCCGCATGAAGAACAACCTCCGCCCTAGCCCACTCACTCTCTCGAGCTAAGTGTGTGGGAGAAGGACTAGGGTTCACTCTCTCGAGTTGAACCTCATGTCGACCCATTCCCATCGGCCATCAATTTAGTAGTCTTAGTTTTACGACCTCTCTCTCGAGCAAGCCGAAAATACAAAGGTGAAATCGTATTTGCAACTACAATTTCATGAAGTTCCACCACAACTACTAAACGAAATCACATCTAAACAACAAATAAACCATCAGCAAGCAAGACCCAACAATTAATCTAACCCATATTCACAAAATCACACCCCAATAATTGGGGTTTTAGCTACACATGTAAAAGAAATAGAAATTTATACCAATATGACTTTGCATTCAAATGGGTATGAAGATTTAAGTCTCAAAACAAGCAAAGAGTGAAGAATCCACAAGACCTAAGTTCAAATTCTTGGAGTTGAAACCCTTTGAATCTTCAAGTTCTTCAAAACCGCCTCCAAACTTAGAACTCAAAATTCTATGTTAAAAATTCTATATTAAAAATCTGATATTAAGCTACAACTCTCAACGAGTATTTATAGTTTTCAAAAATCTGTGTTGCAGCGGATCATTCGACGTCGTTAGTCGAGATCGCCGATCAACTCGACGATCCGCCCTTTGGTAGGTTTCATCACTGTCTTGCTCTATCCTTCAGTATCGTCGTGTTTTGGATCATTGGGTGGCATAGTACTGCTTTGCGGAACTGCTCGGCGACACCCCAACTGCACTTTTTCATCACCGATTTGATCCTTTCTTTCAGGGCTCAACACACTGGAACAAAAGGCAAGGTGAGATCATTTGGTGACATGCCGAATGGCTTCGACGATCCGCAGATCTTCATTTCTCCATTCCTTCAATTTCCCTTGTTCCTTTTTGCTCAATTGTGTCCATGCCTTTGTCTCCAAGTCTAAATACCTGAAACTTAAGGTATTTTATCAATTTTTGTGACAAAACATGCATTTGAGGACACTAAACCTATTAAAACATAGCCCCAAATGAGTCCAATTTGTGGACTCATCAACACCCCCAACTTAAACTTTTGTTTGTCCTCGAGTAAAACTCAAGTTCAGCAGTTCAAAAAGGATGTCTCAAACAGTGCCACACAAGATTCAATCATGGATGCACACAACAAGACTCAATTTACTTATGCAAAGATCCACCGTGCACTCAAAGATTCAAATTGTGACTCACCACTGTAAAAGAATCTCATGTTCAGAATACTTGCTTCAAATGCAAGTTCAAGCTCAACTATAGTGTTCAAATGCCCTCACACAAAGAATGATTCCATTTTCACACACAATGAGTTAATCCTTTAAATGTTTTAGAATCAGATGCAACGCTCACACTCAAAAAGAAGAACACAATGCATAATTTCACCCATAAGTTTGCCCGTATTTTCCAATCAACATTTGTTTCAGCTCACTCAAGATCAAAAAAGGTCTTGTCAAGGCTTGTAACGGGGCTGAGTGCAAAGTTATGGTCATTTAGGCTCAGTGACTCATCCTCATGAAATGTGGTGCTCTCAACACTTCCTTTCCTTTGTCTTCATCATTTTCTTTAGTGCTCATAAGTCATCTTATTATTCACTTCCCATGGATTGTTTGGGAACCCATTTCTTTGGTACTTTATTCCACAACTTTCTTTTTCATTTTTTTTTCTTTATATATGGAGGGGTTCCATTTTTCTCAACACCATGGGTTAAAGGAGACTTTTCTTGCACTTTTTGACTTGTCGTTATCTTTTCACCATACCCTCAACATAGGCTTTTGGCCTAAGTTGGCTATTCAAACAAACCACAACTTCATGAGGATCATGGGTAATGGATAAAGAAAGGTCATTGTTTTCATCAAGTTTCTTCCAAAGAAAGGTAAGGCTCAAGGGGTGTTCTAAAGAGGTTCACACACACTTACAAGGTAGGCCATAAAAGAGGTATATGTCAAATTGGCTCACACTCTTCGAAGTTGCCTAAGATTATATCAAGAGATAGCCTTACTTAGTCGATCGGACCAATGAGGCAAATTCTAGGTGTTATTATACATGGTTCAGAGTAAGCTCATCACACAAGGCATTGACACCAAAGTCAAACAAGACTCCACACATTTGCTAGTGTGCAATGATCATCACAAGAGACTCGATTCGATAATTGGCTAGTCACAACGAGATGCAAAGAGCTCAAATATTGTCTATGCAACTTCATTTGGCCTCATTGTAGCCACACATTCATGTTTGTTCGACAATGAGCATTATTCAAGTCATCGGTATTGATCAGAACCGATACTCAAATTTTGCAAGAGAACAATCATATTCAACACATAAGGGGTGACAGATTTTTTTCGAAAGGGTTAAAAATCATTTATAATTTAAAAGCAAGGAGCCACAAGCTCAAATCTTCCACAAAAAGCAATGTAACACAAATTTAGCACAAAGCCCAAATAGATAAACAAAACAGAAGTCACAAACAACACACGAAGGTGGGCCTCACCCCACCACAAACAAAAAACATTTGTCCTTAAATGCAAATAAAAATATCCAAAAGTGAAAAGAAATAAAGACAGATAGGGAGGTAAATAGGGGATCATGTCTAAGCAGTCACTCCATCTGTCTGGGAATCAGTGCCCGGTGTATCAGTCTGGACTTGGGTCTCAGTACCCGGAGTCACTTCAGAAGAAACAGTGGTACCAGACCCACTAGGAGCTGCCAAGGGTGTATCCGCCAAAAAGACCTGCACAGCTGCATAGAATCCTCGGGCCCATGAATGAATATAGGGGCCTCGGGGAGTAGTCTCCCTGTCAGAAATGGGCCTCTTGCCCTTGCCTTTATTTCTAGGTGGAGGTTCTTGTCTTCCCTTCTTGGGAGGATTTGACCCCCCCTTCATTTATTGTGATATCCCGTTCTCTTTTCCGGGGTGGCATGACAGTATTGGTCTTTACCATATCTCGGGATACTCAGACTTTTCCTTGCTAGACTCAACAACATGCAAGCACAACCCCACAAGATTTAATCGATTTTAAGGCACAAAAATATGGGATTTTAACAATATTAACACTACAGGTAAGATTTTCACAGGCATAAGCAAAAACAATTAAGATCAGAGAGGACCAACACACATCACTAAGATAAGATCGTTGTAAATGAGTACAAAATTGCTAAAAATAAATGTGGGGTTCGAAAAACCAACCTTAGATGCCGATTAAAATATTGTTAAAATGCTAGGCGGCAATGTAATCTACTCCGAACACAAATCAACGACTAAAATACATTAAAATTGCAAAAATATAGAAACTAAGGTACGGGTGTGAGTTTGTGATGATTGAAAGCGAGGAAAAGTGAAGAGTTTGAAAGTTTAAACCTTTGGCCTTTTAAGAAACCATCCAGTTCTCGCCCATTCGGTGACATTAGTCGTGCTCGCCAACTCACTCGGCGACACGCCGAGTGGCCACTTACCTTGTTGAGTTTTACAGGATTTTCAGTTGATGTGGGGATCCAAACGGCGGATTAGATTGGGATCGCCGACCTGGTTGGTGATTCGCCAATAATTTCCTGGGCTCGCCAAGTTTTACAAACTCTAATGTAAAATTATCTTTAGTCCAACGGCGGTCTGGGTTGGGGTCGCCGACCTCTTTGGCGATGTGCTGACTGGACCTTTTGCTCGCCAATCTGCATTTTTTAACAACTTTCCCACTTCGACCTACACAAACAACACACCATTATTTCTTAAAGCAAAAATAAAGTGACAAGTCTTGGGTTGGTTCCCAAGCAGCGCCTTATTTAACGTCGTGGCACGACGCAAGTCCCCACTTAAGTTCCATTAGTAAGGTTTACCTCACTTTCATAAAGCAACCCCTCTTTCAGCTCTGGGTAGAGACATTCCAGAAGCATCTTATCTGAAATTCCATGAGTTAGGCACTGCTGCAAGAGAGCCTTAAACCTTTGCGACAACTCATAAACAAACTCACTCTCCAATTTATTGAAACTTAGGATGTTATCCCTTAACATTATCATTTTTAGAGGAGGGTGGTCCATTGGGTCATCGTTGCTAGCAGATATGCTCAATTTTTCTATTCAAAACAGCAACACAAAAACCAAAACTAAAAATTAAGTAGGTTTAACTATAATTAATAAGAACAAAATTCAACGTACCTAAAAATTCTCAACTAACAGCACTCCCCAGCAGCAACGTCATTTTGATGTTTGCGTAATCAAGACACAACTTCCAATGCAGGTGTCTACGATCGTAAAATAGTAAAGTAACCCAATCAAGGATTGGGGTAGAGTCCTTATGGAGTGAGCTTGAAAATTAATAGAAAAATAAAATTAAGTTCTAATTAGTCATAGATAAAAACATTATCAAATATAAACATGTTAAATCTAAGGGGTGACGCAATAGTCAATTTTCAATGGGGGTTTGTGACAATTAAGCAAAAACAACAAAAATAAGGAGAAATACAAATATGAAGACGGGATTCTTGGGATGTGATAGGAATACGGGTTAGACTAGACTATTGGGTACATGCTTTTGATAGTAAATCCGTTGAGTATTTGTGACTAGGCTAGACTATAATGGAGATAAATTCTCTCTCGAGCAACTTACCCCGAATCAAATGGGTTCCTCTTGAACACCCACTTGCCGCATAAAGAACAACCTCCACCTTAGCCCACTCACTCTTTCGAGCTGAGTGTGTGGGAGAAGGACTAGGGTTCACTCTCTCGAGCTGAACCTCATGTCGACCCACTCCCACCAGTCATCAATTTAGTAGTCTTAGTTTTACGACCTCTCTCTCTCTCAAGCAAGCCGAAAACATAAAGGTGAAATCATATTTGCAACTACAATTTCATTAAGTTCCACCAAAACTACTAAACGAAATCACATCTAAACAACAAATAAACCATCAGCAAGCAAGACCCAACAATTAATCCAACCCATATTCACAAAATCACACCCTAAGAATTGGGGTTTTAGCTACACATGTAAAAGATATAGAAATTTATACCAAAAAGAGTTTGCATTCAAATGGGTATAAAGATTTAACTCTCAAAACAAGCAAAGAGTGAAAAATCCACAAGACCCAAGTCCAAATTCTTAGAGTTGAAACCCTTTGAATCTTCAAGTTCTTCAAAACCCTCTCCAAACTTAGAACTCAAAATTCTATGTTAAAAATTCTATATTAAAAATCTCATATTAAGCTACAACTCACAATGAGTATTTATAGTTTTCAAAAATTTGTGCTGCAGCGGATCATTCGGCATCGTTAGTCGAGATCGCCGATCAACTCGGCGATTCACCCTTTGGTAGGTTTCATCACCATCTTGCTCTATCCTTCAACATCATCGTATTTTGGACCATTGGGCAACATAGTACTGCTTCGCGAAATTGCTCAACGACACGCCGACTGCTCCTTTTCACCACCAATTTGATCATTTCTTTCAGGGCTCAACACACACTGGAACAAAAGGCGAGGTGAGATCATTTGGCGACACACCGAATGGCTTCGGTAATCCGCAGATCTTCATATCTGTGTTCTTTCAGCTTTTTTTGTTCCTTTTACTCAATTGTGTCCATGCCTTTGTCTCCAAGTCTAAATACCATAAACTTAAGGTATTTTATCAGTTTTTGCGACAAAACATGCATTTGAGGACACTAAACCTATCAAAACATAACCCCAAATGAGTACAATTTATGGACTCATCATGTGTCTACCACTTAGTCCGAGTTAATGACTCTAGTGTTGAGATACCTCTTATTCAGTCAGTTCCAGTAGTAGAAGAGTTTCCAGAAGTCTTTCCAGATGATCTACCCGGAGTCCCTCCTAGTAGAGAAATAGACTTCGGTATAGATGTTCTTCCAGATACTCGTCCTATATATATTCTACCATACAGAATGGCACCAGCAGAGTTCAAAGAGCTCAAAGAGCAGTTGTAAGACCTTTTAGAGAAAGGGTTTATTGGACCAAGTGTCTCACCTTGGGGCGTTCCGGTCTTATTTGTGAGAAAGAAAGATGGTTCCCTTAGAATGTGTATAGATTACCACCAATTGAACAAGATTATCATCAAGAACAAGTATCCTCTTTCGAGAATTGATGATCTTTTCGATCAACTTTAGGATGCTTCTTGTTTTTTGAAAAATAGACCTCAGATCTAGCTACCGTCAGTTGAAAGTAAGGGAATGTGACATTCCCAAGACAACATTCAGGACCCGTTATGGTTATTATGAGTTTCTGGTTATGTCGTTTGGTTTAACTAAGGCACCTGCAGCGTTCTTGGACCTTATAAATAGAGTTTTAAAAAAAAACTTATTTAGATATGTTTGTTATCATCTCCATTGATGACATACTAATCTATTCAAGGAATGAAGAAGATCATGCTATCCATCTCATAATAGTTCTGCAGACTTTAAAAGACAGATAGTTGTACGCCAAGTTCTCTAAGTGTGAGTTTTGGCTTAAGCATGTGGCATTCTTAGTCTGCATTGTGTCTGGAGAGGGAATTAAAGTTGATACTTAGAAGATAGAGGCAGTGCGGAATTGGCCTAAACCCACATCTCCAAACCATATTAGGAGTTTCTTGGGTTTGGTTGAATATTATAGAGGGTTTGTCGAGGGATTTTTATCTATTTCATCTCCTTTGACCAAGCTAACTCAGAAGACAGTAAAGTTGCAATAGTCTGAAGCTTGTGAGAAAAGCTTTCAGGAATTGAAAAAGAGGTTGACTACTGCCCAGTGTCAACCTTACCATAAGGTACTCAAGGTTTCGTGGTGTATTTGTGATACGTCTAGAGTTAGTTTGGGTTGTGCGTTAATGCAAAATGGCAAGGTTATAAATTATGCCTCAAGACAGTTGAAAGTTAATGAGAAGAATTACCCAACCCATGACTTAGAGTTGGTTTTTGTAGTATTTGCTTTGAAAATATGGCACCATTATCTTTATGGTGTTCATGTGGGTGTGTTCACCGATCACAAAAGTCTTGAGTATGTGTTTAGTCGAAAAGAGCTTAGTCTCAGACAGAGGAGGTGGTTAGAATTACTCAAATATTTTGACATGAGTATTCTTTATCACCCAGGTAAGGCTAATGTTGTTGATGATGCCTTGAGCAGGTTATCTATGGGTAGTACCGACCATTTTGAAGAAGGTAAGAAAGAGTTAGCAAAACGATGTGCATAGACTTGCACGATTAGGAGTTCGATTAATGAACTCCACATAAGGAGGAATAGTGGTGATGAATGGGGCTGAATCATCAGTAGTGTCAAAAGTAAAAGTCGAGAAAGACCAAGACCCTATCTTGCTTGAATTGAAGCAAATGTTCATAAGCAAAAAGTATTAACTTTTGAACAAGGGGGGGGGGGGAGGGTGTGGTATGTTGAGACATCAAGGTAGGTTGTGTGTACCAATGGTGGATGGAACCCAAGAGAGGATCGTGGAGGAAGCTCATAGCTCCAGAATTCCATTCATCCGGGTTCCACCAAAAGGTACCATAACTTGAGAGAAGTCTATTGGTGGAAGAGTATGAAGAAGAGATATCCACATCTCTTCGAACCTAGAGAAATTCCAGATCAAGGTACTAATCCTTTCTTAGTATTTATTTACAAGTTGGGATGTTGTTTTGCATTTGCTTGTGGGTGTTTGAATTGAATGTTGCATGTTACACCCTTAGCCTATTATGATTAATCTCATTCGAAGATGAATGTTCCCAATGGGGAGATATTGTAACATCTCACAATTTGAAATAGCTAGGAAGAAGCTAAGAATTTGAAATAGTCATTTTTTGGAAAGATTGAAAATCTGGAAATTTACTTAAGTTAGGAAAAAGGTAAGTTTTTGGTCAACTTCAAACATACACAACTCCTAGCTCAGAATGAGTTAGGTGTACTTCTAGGTATGGTTAGAAATCTCTTGGAACAATCTTCCTAACGCCGCCAAGATTGCGCAAATCCGAGTTTGTATGAGTGAGCTATGCCCAGTAGAAGCTGGGTTGTTCAAATAAGAAAATGTCCAATCCGGATTTTTGAAGGATATTTCAGTCTTTTCCTTATCCAATTAATTAAATTCGTTTTAGTGAATTAATTAAGGGTCTAAACTGAACTTGGTCAGTTTTACACTTTTGGAAAAGAGTTAGGGTTTTACAGAAGATGAAAGAAGAGGAGAAAAGAGAAGGAGAAGCAAGGAAATCGTCAAGTTCGTTAAGTTTAGCTTGTGGATTTCGCCGGGGTGATCCCTACAAGGTATGTGAAATCACATAGCATTGGGTTAGTTTACCCATGCACCAATCATGATTTATTTCAGCGAATTTAAGTTCTTGAAAGCTTAGAAATTGAGTTCTTGATGGGTTTGTTGAAGTTCTATTAAATTATTGATTTGTTGAAATCGTTGAGGAGTTGTTTGATCTGAATCCATGATTTTAGGTTTGATTTTGAGTAAAATCTGATGTACTTTGAACATTTAATCGATTCTAGGTGTTTGGGGAAAGAACCCATGGAGTTTAGAGATTTAGAGATGGAGAACGAAGAAGAAATTTCGGCAGTCGAAATCTGGACATGCCTCCGCGTCGCGGACCCACTCCCCAGAACTGAGAAAAATCATTTTGCGGAGCGATCATGGACCGTTCTGCCTCAAAAGTTGTTTTCAAAACCAAAAATTAAATATGTCTCCGCGTCGCGGACCCACCCTCAAATATTGATTTTTGGTCTTTTCTCATGGTTGGCCATCTAAAATCATTCCTAAACATCATGCGATCTTTGCATTCACAAATCACAAACCTTGAGTCCATAATTCAATTCAAGGACCAGTTAAGAGTCAAGTCAAGAGCAGGTAAGATCAAAGTCAAGAGAAGTTCTTAGAGTCTTCCAAAAGTCTTTTCCAAATGTTTTAACTTTGTGTTACGACTTAAAGTTCAAGTTGAGTAAAGAGTAAAGATTAAAGCTCGAAGTTCATTTCTTCAAAAGTATATGGGGACTATGTATTCCCAAAGAGTTTAAAATGCTTTCACATTTAAACAAGAAAGGAAACCTCGATTTCCAAAGAGCCTTTGGGCTAGTTTTCAGAAAAGAGTAAATCCTTTCATAATTAGCAAGAGGGGAAACTTTGATTTCCAAGATAGCCTTTGAGCTAGGTTTTTGAGTAAGTATCTCAAATCACAGAAAGAAATATATTTTTAAACATAAAGAGTTAGTATCATATTTTGGGAGTAATATTGAGCACCGATATGGGGGAGCGTTCAGAGAACCCACAGCCCCCATAAACTATGTAGCCATCATGGGTAGAAAATGGTCATACTTTTGAGATGAATCCTTTAATGTTTTTTAGCATAGACTAGTGGATCCACTTAGTGAGTTAGGTCCTATACCCCCGGCAAGGTATAAGATGGTCCTTGGCAGCGTGAAGTAAAGTGATGTACCATCACTATATCTCTTAAGTGATGGTTGTCGGTTAGAGAAACTCCCACAACAGTATTTTGTATTTTTATATACATTAGTTTATTTGTATTTTTACATACATCTCAGAGTTATATGTATCTTTGCATACACACAGTGTTGACATCATGTTTTAAACAGTTTTTCTTTATATTGCACTTGTTTTTAAACTGCTTTATATTGAAATGAGTCCAGTTATGTTGAGTTGCGTTGAGCCAGGTAAGTTCTTCAGTTCCTTTCAGATTCTTTTCAAACTTAAGTTGTGTTTAGCATTCCAACTCGCATACTCGTACATTCAATGTACTGATGCCAGTTGGACTGCATCGTCTTATGATGCAGACGCACGTAACCAGGATCAGCATCCAGCGCATCGTTGATCCAGTTAAGCTTCAGAGTTGTTGGTGAGCCTCCTTGTATTTCGGAGGATCCCCCTTTTTTATTACTTTATCATTTTAGTTCATTAGGATATCGTGGGCCTGTCCCGACATCCATCTCAGTTGTTTTAGAGGCTTCATAAATAGTTAGTCAAATGTTAGTTCATTCGTCATCATTTTGTTATTGGCTTATGTTCAGAATTGAGTTGCCATTTTGGCTAAGTTAAATGTTTATTTTTAAAACATTATGAGTTTAGTTTGAGACATGTTGAGTTATCTTGTATTTGAATTCTCTTTCTTATGTCTAAGTCTTCCGCTGAGTAAGTAAGTCAGGCCAAGGGTTCGCTTAGGGCCAGTAATGGTTCTCCAGTGCCAATCTCGCCCAGAGTGTAGGCTCAGGGCGTGACACCTCCGATGGGAGAACCATTACTACAACCCAACCAAGCAACTTTATGAAAACTAGAATATTTAAAGATACAGAAACAGGTTTAAATGTCTAAAGAAATATGAAGTCCCCATAAACTCCAAATATTCAGTAAAATAACTAAACAAACTATTGTGAAAAACAATCCATAGAACCTGAAAGTCAATGTACCAAAACTCTACCAAACGACAAGTCTAAGAAAAAGGAGTGCAACCCTAAAACTAAACATAAACAATTGACTAACAAAATAGTCTAAGTTCGAAAAGAATGGGCTAAACAAGGAAGGATCCATGGCAGCCTAGAAGAGTTGGCTCACCCTTGAATCCGGTCTTCGATCAATGATCCCCTAGCAGAGGTCTATCAGTAGCCACTTGAAGATGCCCTGTACTCAACAAAGAACGAGCAAGTGCAGTATCAGTACACAACCATAGTGTACTGGTAGGATCACGCGGCCACCCCAATAAATGGAACATAGGCAAGCAATTACAACACAGTAAACACACATATACAGAATACGCAAATCAATTATCATTTCACAAGCAACATACAACTCCCAATATCAACGACAACTCGACATGAATGTATAATCGCAATGGTCCTCTCATGGAACCCACACCCAAACTGTTAGTATGTTGGAACGTGACACCCGATCCAATATACATGTATCAGAATATGACACTCAATCAAATATATGTATCGAAACGTGGCACCCGATCCACTATATATGTTGGACATAATACCCGATCCAATATATGTATCGAAACGTGACACCCGATCCAGTCAGCACAACCACAATCACAATCACAATCACAATCACACCTATAATGAACAATAATCATAGTCATACAATCAACTAATAGGTTCATGTCATGTAATCATTAATAGACATATACTCATTTGTATTAGATTTGGTTTACATTCCTTATTCTCATACATGATTGCATACAACAAAGCCATTACCAAAATATATCACACAAACAGGAAATCAAACAATCACCTACCTCGAAACTAAGCTTGAATCCTTCTAAAACACTCAATCCCTTTCTGGATTCTTACCGCTTGTTAAGTTCTAATTTACCCGAATTATAACAAACCCAATAAACTAAGACCAAACCCATGATCTTAATGATCAGCTAGGGCTTTTTTCCACCATCAACTTCAGGCCAAAACCTTCCCCCAACGATAATTACACAAGAATCTAAGTTTTACTGATCGAAAAATGGATTAGAGGGCTAAAATATTTACCTTTAGCACTAAAAGTTGTGGAAAACTATTATGAAATTGCCCTGGGTCATCTCCTAGCTCTTAAGAATGAAGTTTTGTAGAAAATAACGATTTTGGGGTTTTTTTCCCGACTTACGTCGCGACTTTCCTGCCACAGCGACCCCGCTCTGGCGGGAATAATCCCTTTCTGGCGGCTTACACGGAGACAGAAGCTCAGAATTTAAGTTCCTAGCTCCCATTTCACAATACACCTTCAACCATTGACGGTCATAAACTACCATTTCACGCCAAGATCATTTTCGGGAGTTCTACTCACCCGAATTCGATTCCGTAAAGCCGTACAGGCTCCTTAACATGTTGGATATCCACTCATGTGATGAAATTCATAATTAAATCCCCCATTCATTACCAGATCTCTCTATACCTCCCCTGACTCAGATTTCATCTAAGTCTGGCCTAGGCTAGAATTTCTAAGTACTACAAAAAAAAATCTGGCCCAAATTCCTTCCCCATTAGCTTTTTCATAACGACGGGAACCGATCGTTACAGCCTGGTACTTTGATTCGGGTGCCACACATCACGTGACTTCAAACATGGCTAACCTCTCCTTACAGACTTATACCGGCAATGAGGGTTTAATGGTTGGTAATGGTATGAAAATTCCTATTTCGCACATTGGCTCTTCAATTTTGTCTACACACTCTCGTCCCATTCATCTTAATAATATTCTTCATGTCCCATAGATTTCTAAAATTTACTTAGTATTGCTAAAATAATTGGTGATAATAATGTCTATATGGAATTTCATCCTTTTCATTGTTATGTGAAGGATTTGTAGGGCAGGAAACTTCTTCGAGGAACACTTGATAGTGACCTTTACCGCCTTCAATCTTCATCACCTCATTCCCGGTCTTCCCCACCTTCAGTATTTCTTGGTGAACGCACTTCTCTTGTTGGTTGGCACTGTCAACTGGCTTATCCAAATGAAGCTCTTATTCGGCATCTTGCGTCTAACTTTAGGCTACCTATTTGTGAACCTTGTCAACTAGGCAAGAGTGGACGCTTACCCTTTTCCCATTCCCATGTTTCTAGTAGTAGTCCTTTTTAATTAATTTATTATGATGTTTGGGGACCTTCACCCGTTTCTTCTATTAATGGATCTTCCTATTTTGTTTTATTCATTGATGATTGCACCAAATGTATTTGGATATATTTTATGTCACATAAATCACAAATCTTTCAACTCTTCACTCAATTCAAATCTTTAATTGAAACTCAGTTTGGAACTAAAATAAAATCAGTCCAAACTGATTGGGGATGTGAGTATCGTAATGTACCATCCTTTTTATAGAATCATAGTATTCATCATCGTATCTCTTGTCCTTATACACCTCAGCAAAATGGCGTATCAGAACGCCGAAATTGAATTATAATTAAAAAAGGACTCCCTCTTCTTTCTCATGCTTCTCTTCCATTTCAATTTTGGGAGCATGCATTTCAAACTGCTACATATTTATCCAATATTACCATATCTTCTTCTCTATCCTTCAAATCACCATATGAATTACTTTACAATAGTTCTCCTCATTACGATTTTCCCAAAACTTTCGCTTGCCTTTTTTATCCCTTTCTTCGACCCTACAACAATCATAAAGTTGATTTCGGTTTGTTACCATATCGGGTTTTCCCGAATATACATTACTCTTCATGTTGTGTTCCACGAAAATACTTTTCCTTATTCCTCCATGCTTCCAATCACAAAATCATCCTCTCCATCATCACATTCCAAAAACTCATCCCTTTTTTTACTCGATCAAGCTTCTCAACATATAGTGCGTTCACATTCTCCCGTACACCTCATCGTGGCGAGGTCATTATCAAATATTCTAGTTGTATCATCTATACCCTCACCTGAGCACACTAATAATACAAACTTACCCTCTATTGTACCTCTCCGTCTCCTCCACAAGTAGAGCATACATCATCTACTAACCTACCTGAGCATCTACCATCTATTGGTTCCTCTTACCCGACCACAACTCCTTCGTATTTTCAACCCTCAGATACCTCTCACCATCACATGGTTGTTCGAAGTAAAGCAATTTCCTTAAAACCAAAAGCTCTTATAACATCTCGACATTTTGTTCCTCCTGATCCCTCTTACATTCCAGAACCTACAACTTTTCATCAAGCGTCCAAATTTCCTGAATGGCACCATGCTATGCAGATAGAATTTTTAGCTTTTATGCGAAATAAGACTTGGACATTGGTTCCACCACCGTTTAACTCTAACATTGTTGGTTGCAAATGGGTCTATAGGATTAAGAGGAAAGTCAATGGATCAATTAAACGTCACAAAACTCACTTTGTAGCTAAAATCTTTCACCAAGAGGAGGGTGTTGATTACTTTGATACATTTAGTCTCGTTGTTAAGCCCACAACCATTTGGCTTATCCTGTCTTTAGCGGTGACAAATAGGTGGCCCATTCGGCAACTTGACATTAACAATGCCTTCTTAAATGGTGATCTCTCTGAACAAGTATTTATAAAGCAACCAAAAGGATTCATTGATCCTCACCGGCCGCATTTTGTATGCAAATTGAACAAGGCCTTATATGGCCTCAAGCAAGCACCACGTTCTTGGTTCAATAAGTTAAAGGTTTTTCTCCTTGCCATTGGCTTCCGCTCTTGTTTATCTGACTACTCTCTTTTTGTGCAGCAGGCTTCTAAGCACACAACATATGTTCTTGTTTATGTGGATGACCTTATTATAACTAGCAGTGATAGTGATTTTATCACTACATTTATCTTTATCAACAATTCTCTCTCAAGGATCTTGGTTCATTAAATTATTTTCTTGGTGTTGAGGTAACTCCAACATCAGATGGGATTATTTTATCTCAAGGCAAGTACATTCGCGACTTACTTCGTCGCACTAACATGGTTGATGCTAAGCCCATTTCTAGTCCGGCTGAACCTGGATCTCGACTTATTCTTTCTGGTGATCATCTGACTGATGCTCATTTATATCGTAGTGTTGTTGGTTCCCTCTAATATTGTAACGACCCGGAAAATGATAGAGTGAAACTAGAGCCTCACATGTGAGTTTGGAGTCGAGAACTTAATGAAATGGTTATAATTGAATTTGACCCAAAAAGTTCTTAAAATGTGCTTCGGAAGTTACCGGAAACTTGTTTAACTGTATATAAAAANTACTTCATCGCACTTACATGGTTGATGCTAAGCCCATTTCTAGTCCGGCTGAAGCTGGATCTCGACTTATTCTTTCTGGTGATCATCTGCCTGATGCTCATTTATATCGTAGTGTTGTTGGTTCCCTTTAATATGTTACTATCACTATGCCAGAAATATCCTACGCAGTCAATCGAATATATCAATTTATGCAATCACCTACCATTTCTCATTGGTCAGTTGTCAAACGCATACTTCGATATCTGAAAGGATCCCTCCATGATGGCCTCTTCTTACGACCTATGTCTGATTCTAGTCTGATAGCCTTTTCAGATGTTGGTTGGATATCTAACCTTGATGATAGTCGCTCCCAACATGGTTTTGCACTATTTTATGGAGGTAACTTGATCAGTTGGTTTTCTCGAAAACAAAAAGTTGTAGCCCGCTCAAGGACTGAAGCTGAGTATCGTGCTTTAGCTCTGGCAACTACTGAATTAATCTGGGTACAATAAGTTATCAGTGAACTGCGTGCTCCTCTCACTGCACCTCCCATAGTTCTTTGTGATAATTTTAGTGCACATTTTTTATCTCGGAATCCTGTCATCCATCAACGGTCAAAGCATATTCGTCTTGATTATCACTTTGTCCGAGAGATGGTTGAAGATCAATCTTTGGTGATTCGCTATGTTTCATCTCAAAATCAAATAGCAGATATCTTTACTAAAGTTGTTGGCACAACTCGGTTCCTCAACCTTAGATCCAAGCTCATGGTTCGATCAAGAACATGATTTTGCAGGGGGCTATTAGAGTCCACACCTATTTGAATTCAAATAATGTAGTTAATTTCAAATTCAATTGTCGTAGTTTATTCTTTGTAACAAAGGATTACTCTTCCTTTAGAATAGGTATTAGATTAGGACTCTTATACTTATCGTCAATATGTACAAAATCTATAAATACAAAACAAATACGGCAGAACTATAATCTGCTCTTATTTTCTCAAAAGCTTCGCATACTTATTCTTCATAAGAGGGGAGGATTGTCCAATCAATATTAAGAATTCAAGGAATCCATTCATTTTCAATGTAAGGTTTCATTCATCACCCCCACACACTTGAACAATTTTGCGATATTATATGTGTGAACAGTCTATAAGGGACCCAACATTGATAAGACTCTGATGTCATGCTAAATCAAGGAAGAAGAACCACGGAAGAGAGAACAATATAGTTATGAAAATTTTCATATCTTTAATTTCTCATTAGCCATACTATCTATTAATATTCAAGGAAATAATTGAATCTCTAACATATTCAGCTAGCCAAATCCTAACTCATTAGGCCTATAATTTCTATGTCTACCATAATCCAAATTTACCATATGTACACGTATTTCCATGTTTACATTTAATTTAATAATAAATCAAGAGTTAACGGTCAGATAACTCACAAGACATGTTAGAATGATTTTTTTTTATATGACTAAAAGAATAACAACTTCTTTTGTGACGAAATAAATTAAAAATAATAAGTTTACTACACATATAATTTAGTTAAGTGACCATTAGACTGATAAAATCCACCAAAATTAAAGAAACAAATCATATTTTATACTTAAAATGTGTACAATATATTTCTCACATCCAATCACACAAAATTATGGATCGTGTCTTGATCGAGTTGGGAAAGCCTTAGTTTGCACATTCTTATTTAAGTTGAAAATCCTTATTAGATATACATTCAAACTATATATACTAGTTCTATCTATACTTTTAAATAATTACGTATCTTACCACTAATTAAGAATTTCTTACCATATATTGAGGAAGATAAACCTAGATACATGTATTTTTCCAACCAAATACACTAAAATATGGAGAGAAGCAAACGAGATTTGTTATGTATCTCAGATACATGCGAATCACTCTAGATACATGTATCTGATGTGATTTACATGTATCTGGGATACAACCAGATATACATAGGAGAGTGGCGAAGGATGCGAGGGAGGCAATCGAGATTTGTTATGTATTTGAGATACATGTGAAACCACAATTGGATACAATGTATCTAAAACAAATTACAGTTAATTTAGACCCATGTATCCCGAGATTCATATATCTGGACGTATTAGACGCATCAAAATCTGATAAAATTAGTTATATTGCAAACTAAAATATATCTAAATAATTAACACATTAACGTAGGATTTTTGTAAGTTGCCCATATATATATATTTGATTCTTTGGCAAAACAAAAGAACATAATTAAAGAGAAACAAAAAAAAAAAACAACAAAGAGATACGTAATTCAGAGCGGAAGGTAGTGTGAAGTCATTTTTTATAATATAGTAATAATAAAGACTCTAATGAGTAGTACATCCACTTGCAACTCCAACTTGCAATTATTAATTAATTAATCTTCTTAAAATATAACTCAAAGTCACAACACTACAAAGAGTAATGAGGTGAGGTGAGGTGATACCAGCAATATTATTGATGCAACTTGCACATCTTCCTTTATTAAAAAGGAGCAAACGAATATTGAAAGTATGCAACTTGCAATTTCTTTATTGATAGATCAGAAAAGGAAACATCCTTAAATTATGTAAAATTAAATAAAAATATTGTCTTTTTAATAATTTGATTTAAAAATATTCTTACAGTCAATAGTGATATTTTTGGATCAAATTATTAATTAAGAATATTTTTATTTAATTTCACATAATCTTGAGACATTTTTTAATCCCATTTTCGTTGATAGATGTATTTTCAACTAATTGGTATCTCTTTCAACAACAAAAAAAAAAAGAAAAAAAAAAGAGAACAGTTCGTTCCAACTTACAACCCCAAGTGTTTGATTATCATCATGTTATCTACTTATTTGATTTATACTACTGTATAGTTATTCGATTTAAGTTATATATACATTGATAAAGTATTAAATTCCCACATTATCATATATTTTAATGCCTCCTCCCCATTATGCCTCAAATGGAAATTCTTAGGTTTCACATTTGCTTTTCATCTTTCTATCTTGTTTTACTATACCAAAATGATTTTTAGCGGCAATTAACTAACGACAATAGTTTAATTGTCATTAAATATACATTTTTATTGGAAATTAACATTCTTTATAAATGGCCCTAAAGCCTATAACGACATTAGATCTAATGACAATTAACTAATGCCGGTAAATGCCTTGACACTCTATGTCAATGTGCATATTTATTGCCACTAAAAGTTGTTTTTGTTATGTGTTTATACATCATCTTTTCTACGTTGTTACTATTTTACTAACTATCATCTTTCGGATCTAACCCGATTAAATAACTCGAAAATGGCAAGCAAGGTGCTAAATATTTCTTATATCTTGGATTTAAGTACTATATAATGGTAGTACAAAGAATTTTTTATATCAGAATTTAATTTAAACGGATATAATAAGTGATCAGTCCACTTTAAGATATATTATATATACTTCTCCCATCTCAATTTATGTGCTACATTTGGTTTTAAAAATTCAAACTATGTAAAGTTTGACCTAACATTTTAAATTATGTTTTTTCATCATATTGACATGAAAGAAATTACAACTTATAGTGTTTTTCGTGTAGTTTTTAAATATATAAATTATAATTTTAAAATATTGAATTGATATAATCTAATTCAGCTTTAAAGATTAGTCAACCTGACTCTTCAAAGGCAAAAAAAATGGAAATATATAAATAAGACAAAGCTAGTAGGAAGGTCGTAGGAAGATTCAAAGGAGCAGTTTCTATTGGTTTGCCCAAAGATTTTACGAGGTTTATCAACTATCGTGCGGGCCAGTAAACTTGATTAACTTAATCAATAAAATAATCAAACACTATTAAATAAATCATATATAATAATAATGGCTTCATCGTACTAATTAGTTTCGTCGAACATATATAGAGACAAACAATTAATATTATTCCCTTTGTAACCTATTGTAAGCTAATCGCTAGCTAGCATTACTATTATATCACACCCGCATCCATTCACGTGGATTCCACAATACCGTTTCTCGAGAAAAAACTTACCCGCACCGTGTGTATACACCAAACTAATGCAATTTTCATTATTATGTGATTTAATAAAGTAAAACACATGTTAATTAATTAAAATTAAGTAAAATGAATTATAAATTTAAACACATTGAATGCATGTATTGGATTGGTGTATACATGACCCGATGCGGATAAGTTTAACCGCCGTTTCTCGGGTATATTTACGCACATCTCAAATAATTTTATCATAACTTACCTAATTTATTAGGTTCAAAATTAAAAACTTAGTAATTTATTTTGATTTAGTAATACAATGTATTTAGACATTATTCATCATCATCCATACTGTACTCAATAGGGTAACAATGCTAAACAAATAAAACAAAACACTTCGCTAATTAGTTACTCCATCTTTTTTGAATCTGTCTTTAATGACAAAATTTGTACCCAAATTAATTGATTGATGATATCTCCATAATTCGATCACCCAAAATTCTAATTCAACAATAATATAACAACTCAATGAGAAATAATTATATGCTTTGGATAATAAGGATATTAAACTAACATGAAATACTTGCATTTGAACTTGTCATTTTTTTCCTTTTAACTCATTACTTATTCATATCCTTCAGTTTTTTGTACCATAAATAAGAATTAAAATGCATAGATCATAGATGAAGTTGAAAGAGGCACCAAAAGGAGAAACAAATTAAATTCCTACCATAATAAGTTTATTACAATTAATCTTTTTTTAAATTTTATGATATTGAACATATCTTCAACAAAATATGAAAGAAAAAAAAGGAATTATTTTAAGATCTAATTCGTACCCAAAAGATATCTTCTGATAAAAAAATTTTAAAAAAAAGCATCATGATCCATTAGTTGTTTTAATGTGTTTAACTCTTTTGATGACCTCAATTCCCCCAATTCATAATTTTATGATTCATTCTTTAGCTCATTTTGACCAATCTATTTTGACTCCAAGCAAACTTTGAACAGACTTGATGATAAGAAACTGATCAACCAGTTCATTTGACACCTCTACGTACCTCATTTCAATTAGCTAGCAGTATTTCGTCTTGTTGAATTCTGAGCGATCTGGGCAAGAGATTGAAGGTTACATTTAACAATAGTATCCACAAACACACATGTTTCTTCTTTAGTATTCCCATGTGGTATATCAACAACGTACGATTCGACAACGATCGTCGTCGTCCCAATATTATTTTGATCGGAGTGGAGGGTGGTAACAGATCGGTAATTCACCAGGCGGTGGTCCCCGCCTACGACGCTGAAGCTGATGACGTGGCGTTCCTCATCAAGGATCTCAAGTCTCTCCATGCTATTAGCAGCGGGTAGACCCGAGATGACCCGCACTTCACGGACGGTCCCCACGTTCCCATCACCACCGATGACGTGGCAGCTCTTGACGAAGTGTTTGTATGCTTGAGGGTTATCGAAGCGACGGAGGACGGACCAAACGGTGGAGATTGGGGCGGAGATATGTTGGATCACGGCGGAGCAACACTGGTTTGGGCTAACGGAATGAGTATGATGAGTAGTGACGGAATCGGGGACTTCAGTGGTACATGGTATTGGTGTACGTCTTTGTAGTTGTTTACCGGAGGTGGCGGTGGTGGTGGTGGTTGTAGAAGTGGTGGTGGGATTGATTCTTTGGAGTAAAAGTGATGATTTTGGAGGCATTTTTTTTTTTATTTGTTGATTGTCTAGTGGTATGATTGTTTATAAAATAGAGAGAAGGTGTTCTTTCGGATGAATAGAGTAGTATATATTTTCTGTTCCGTTTTATTTTATATGATACGGTACAAATTTAAAAAAAAAGGAAATTATATTCTATTCGTCTCAATTTATGTGTATTTTTATTTTAACAAACTAAAAAGAAAATAACGAATATAAGTATATATAACGTAAGAATGGGTATGGTAGAGCTGAGGTAAGAGAGAAAAGGAAGAGCTGGTTGGACTTTGAAAGTAAGAGAAGATGTGTGATTGTTCATGTGTGAGGATAGTAAAAATAGGAACTAGTGGCGGCGTGTGAGCTTATTATATTACTCACTCAGTTTTAATTTAATTCAACTCAGAAAAAAAAAAAAAAAACTTTTGAAGGGACTTCTAAGTCAAACGTCTAAAATCAAGATTCAATTGAGAAGTTGGATTCCAAAGTTTTAATGTAATTTTTTTATAAGAAATTATCTAATTAGACAAACATCTTTATCATGTCTAATAAATCTTGAGTTAATATCTCATATGGTCACTCGACTAATACTTCTTTTCACAGAAAGTCACTTAATTAATACTTTTTTTCATAGAAAGTCACTCAACTAATACTTCTTTTCACAGAAAGTCACTCAATTTTCAGTTATAACCTCAAAGTCAAAGTCACTCAACTTTCTTTTATAACCTCAAAGTCACTCAACTATGAATATTTTACCTACAAAGTCACTCAACTATTGATATGTCATTTAGAAAGTCATCCAACCAATTTAAATATGTTTTCATTAAATTTTGTTGAAAAACAATTCTTTTTACAAAAAAACCGACCGAAAGCCATATCACCAAAATATTCATGGAATAGAAAAAATTATCTAATTCCTTTAAATGGTTCCTAATACCCAAAAAAAATGGCGAGCCTTCACATATTTCACCCCCAACACCCTACAGAAAGTTTCGTAAAAATTTTGCAAAAAAATCATCTGAAAACCATAATATAATAATATTTAAAATGTTGAATAACATGCCTATTGACACTAACGTTCTGATAAGAAGCAAAATAAATAAATTGAAAAGGCACTTTAACTTAATATAATAATATAAAAAAAAATGCCATAACAATCCCCAATAATTTTAAAAATATTACACAAGAGGGTATATCAGCTAAAGAAAGATTATTATACAAAATGAAATTGTGCTCTGCATTGAACCTTCACTTAGTGTAACAATAACTTTTACTCCAGAGTCATAGTGGTCTCAGACTTAAAACTATGACTGCTTAAGGGAAATAAAATATCACTGCTCACACACAACAATGAAGGTGTTGACATGAGCTTTAAAAGCCAACACGTTACGTCCTTGTGCTATCCCAGTTTCATGAATGCTTTTGAGAATAAACTCAATTCTCATAGGAAGTGACCTACTTCCACACTCACATTGGTGAAATCTGTCGAGAGTGCTCCTGTAAGTTTAACACTCCACACATATGAGTTATAGATTTTCATTAAGAACTTTGTAAGCTCAACATTCACAAATCATTACAGGAAACAATGCACTCACATCATAGGGAGGGAATAAAAAGTAGTGCATTTTTTCACATCAAGTCATCATATGATTCATTTTCCATTGAACCTAGTTATAGGATCTCTAGTCCCCATGTTGGATTTCCTCATATATGACTCAAGGATTTATATAGGCTTCAATCATATCCCTCTTGATGTGCTCCCGGCCTTTTCTCTTGCTAAGGCCTTAGTAAGAGGATTTGCAAGATTATCACACGATTTGACATAATCAACATTAATGGTATCACTTGTCAAATACGATCTTACAATACTGTGTTTCCACTTTATAACTTTGGATTTACCGTTGAAATATAATTTTGAACTCTATCAATTGCAGCATTGCTATCACAATGAATTAAAATAGAAGAAATTGGTTTTTCAAAATAAGGTCTTTGAAATTGTTGGTTGATAGAGGATATTCTCCATATCAAGATTTGATCCTCTAAGATCTTAAGATAATTGTTGTAATGCTAGAATATCTTTTCTCTTCTTTTTTTTTGTAAAATATATGATTTTATTGAATTCCAGAATTTATGGGATCTAGGTGATTTCGTTCCACAATCTCCCATGTATATAAAGTTATGTATATGACATAGAAAGACATAAATAAAATTATTCAACTATCTAATTTTCACATGTTATCACAGCTTTAGGCTTTTTCCTAACTAGTTTTATTCATCTTGTCTTGAAAAAATCTTTTTTTTTTATCTTTATCCAAAACCATTCAAGAACCATGTATATGTGATTGTTGCAACTATTCCAGCCTCTGGAAATGTTTTTGCAACTGTAGAGAATATCTCAACAATTTCAATTGGTGATTTGCAAACATTCAAGTCTCTTATCGGTTGAATGGAAAAAATTACCTAAAATGGGCCCAACTGATTCATACATTTTTAAAGGGCAAAGGGAAAATACGACACCTTCTCGATACAAGACCATCTAAAGAATACCCCACGTTTGATACATGGGATGAACATGATGTGGTGGTGTTGTCTTGGTTTTGGAACTCTATGCTTTCAGAAATGAGCGATAACATTATGTTAACTGAGCACCGCTTAGGAAATTTAGGATGCAGTGAAGGAGACGTACTCTAAAGTACATGATGTTTTCAGGATTTATGAAATAAAAATATTTTTTTTGCAGCAAAATAGGGAGATCGACCTATCACTAAATATTCTAACTTTTTACAGGGGTTATGAAAATAAATGGATCATTATCAATGCATTCAAATGGATTGTAAAGGTGATTTTGTAATTCTGAAAAAAATTATTGAAAAGAAAGGATTTATGATTTTCTTGCAGGGCTAAATGCAGAATTTGATTCCATGAGAGTGTTAATCTTAGGAAAAGAAGATTTGTCATCATTGAATGAGACAATGACCATTATACAGAAGAAGGATGGAAGAATGTTATGCTTGAAACTCAAATTAATGAAGGGTCAGCTCTTTAGCAAAAGGAACAAGTCCAAAAGAATCTGAAGTTTAACAATGAGAGAGCACCATCAAGTCTGCGGGTTCATTCAAACCGTCATTCAATACGGACAATCTATATTGCACATATTACAAAAAATATCGTCACACCCGAGAGATGTTGGAGACTCAATGGTAGACCTCCAAATAGAAACATTAGTGATGGAAAGTAGACACATATAGTTGTTCATTGTTCTTCACATGTATTTCTTACTCTTTTGTTACTAATATCTCAGACAAAATTTCTCCAATATAGCTGGTTGATTCTAGGGCAACTGATCACATGACCAATTCCCTTTATCTATTCATATCATATTCCCCTTGTCCTTGTTATAAAAAATAATTATAGCTGATGGTTCAGTTATTATTGTATTTGGACAAAGAGACATATACCGGAGAAATTCTTAATACTTAAAGTTATTTGCAAATCTCATTTCTAACCAGAAAATCACCAAAAATTTCAAATGCCAAGTAACTTTCTTCCCTTCATATTGTTTATTTCAGGAACAGAACACAAAGGAAATGATTGGGCGTTCTAGTAAGAAATGTGGTCTTTATTGTCAAGATGTCCACAGTGGTGAAGATATAACTAAGAATTTCGTATCTAGTTTATTCTTGTCTGAATCTGTTATGTCCAATAAAGAGAAAGTATGATTTTCTCATCATCGATTAGGTCAACCAGCCTTTTATGTAATCAAAATGATGTTTCCATCTTTATTCAAATATTTGATTATTGAGTCTTTACATTGTGATGATTGTGAAATTGCAAAACACAAACGTGTTTCCTATTTAATTAGTCACAAAAGAAGTCAAACTCCATTTTCTCTTATTCATAGTGATATTTGGAGACCCTCTTCCATTCCTAATATTTCTGGTGCTAGATGATTTGTGTCATTCATCGATGATTGTAAAAGAGTAACTTGGATCTATTTTCTAAAGTAGAAAAATCAGATTTTAGTCGAATTCATCCTACTTTTTTTAATTTGATCAAAACCCAATATAATGTGCCTATGTAAAGATTCCAATTTGATAATGCCAAAGACAACTTCAATCAAATCCTCTTTGTTTTCTTCTAAAAGAGTGGATTATTCATGAATCTTCATGTGTCAATACTCCTCAACAAAATGGAATAGCAGAGAGAAGAAATGGTCTATTATATAATATTACTAGATCACTATTGTTTCACAAAAGGGTGCCAAAACAGTATTGAGGGGAAGTTGTCCTAACTGCTACACATCTTAGTAACAAAATGCCGTTGAGAATTTTGAACTTTAAAAGTCCGCTTGATACTCTTAGAAATTTCTTTCTGAATTTTAAAATTTTCAATAAATTGGTTACTAGATTTTTGGGAGTGTTGCCTATGTTTATATTCATTCTCAAAATAGGGCAAATTAAACCTACATGTTTTTAACTGTGTTTTCTTAGGATATTCTCCTACTCAAAAGGTGATAAGTGTTATCAACCATCATCAAAGAAATTCTTTATTTCCTGATGTTACATTTGATAAGAGTGAATCCTTTTTTTGGTCATTCTTACAATCAAGGAGAGTTATTGAAGGGAGAGGGACCCCTAGACTTGTCACTATTTTATTTTTTTATTTCTAGTCGTGTCAAATCCTTGCCTGAGTCATCATTTCTTCGGTCACCCAAGTCTCTAAATTCAAATGAATTTTTTGAGTCTCCTAATCTGGATATAGATTAGGAGGCTAACTGATCAAACTACTTAGCTGCAATCATCTCCTAAGGTTACTGCTCTTAGTACCCATCTTGAACCTGTTGAACTATCAGAAATACAGAACCAAACTAATCATGAAGAAGAACCTAACCAACCTAATAACCTTGACCTTCTAATTGCACTCATAAAAGGAACCAAAACTTAGACACAACACCTTTTGAGCCTTTCCGTGACATATCAAAATATATCCNCACTAGAAAACATAGAGTGGGAGAAAGCTATGATGGTTGAAATTGAAGTGTTGAAGAAAAACAAAATTTAGGAAATTGTGGAATTACCAAAAGGGAAAAAGTTGGTCAGATGCAGATGGATGTTACTGTGAAATATAAGTCAGATGGCTCCATATAAAGATCTAAAGCTCATTTGGTAGCAAAGAGTTATACACAAACCTATGAAATTGATCATTTGGAGACTTTTTCATGTGGTAAAAATGAATACTTTGAGAACCTTATTATCATTGACTGCAATTTTTAATTGAAACCTACAACCATTTGATGTAAAAAATACTTTTTTATATGAAGACTTAGATGAGGAGATCTATATGAAGGTGCCATCTGATTTTGAAATCTTGAAGGGAATGGTGTGTAGAGTGAAGAAGGAACTCTATGGATTAAAGAAATCACCTCATGCATGGTTTAGAAGATTTACAAAGGTTATGATCAAGTTAGGGTATCGACAAAGTCAAGGAGACCACACCTTGTTCATTGACACTCAAAAACAGAAAATGTGACAGCATTATTGGTTTATGTAGATGATATCATAGTAGTATGTAATGATTCAGAGGAGCTACAAAACTTAAAGAAGTATTTATTGAAGGAATTTGAATCAAAGACCTTGGAAAATTAAAGTATTTTTTGACAATCGAAGTGGCACACTCAAAATAATGAATCTTTATTTTTCAACAAAAATATGTGTTTGATTTGCTAAAAGAAATAAGAAAATTATGGTGTAAATCAATGGCTACACCAATTGAATATAATCATAAATTATACAATGCTCTAGAAGATTTTGTGGTAGATAAAGGCTTGTACATAAATTGATTTACTTGTCTCATACAAAGCCGGATATTTTCTTTGTTGCAAGTGTTAGCCAATTTATGCCTGATCATAGAAAATACATCTTCAAGCTATCAACAAGATTCTACAATATCTAAAGGGAAGTCCAGCAAAAGGAATACTATTCAAAAGAGAATGGAGACATAGTTTTAGAGGCTTACATTGGTGGAGACTACGTTGGTTCATTAGTAGATCAAAGGTCAAGTTCTGGATATTGCACTTTCATAGGAGGAAATCTGGTGACTTGGAGGAGTAAAAATAAAAATATAGTACCCAGATCAAGTGTAGAATCTGAGTTTAGATATATGATTATGGGAGTTTGTAAGTTATTATGATTAAAGATAATCCTTGATAATTTGAAGATAAGATGAGAAGGACCTATGAAACTATATTGTGACGATAAATCAACAATAAGTATAACTCATAATTCTGTACAACATGATCGCACTAAGAATATTGAGGTATCTAGACATTTCATTATGGAGAAATTAGATAGCAGACTCATTTGTACGTCATTTGTATAAACAAAAGATCAGGTGGCCGATGTTTTAACAAAATGACTACCAAATAATGTGTTTCAAGATCTAATAAGAAAGCGAGGAATAGAAGATATTCATTCACCCGCTTAAGGGAGAGTGTTGGCTGATAAAGGATGATCCTCTAAGATCTTAAGATAAATGTTGTAATTTAGAATATCCTTTTCTCCTTTTTATTTTTTTGTAAAATATATGATTTTATAGAATCCTAGATTTCATAGGATCTAGGTGATTATGTTCAACAATCTCTCATGTATATAAAGTCATGTATATGACATAGAAAGACATGAATGAAATTATTCAACTATTTTATTCCACAGAAATATAAATCTCTCAACCAATTTGTTTCCTCACTAGCTGAAGCTAGCTAAAACAATTAGTTTAGCCTCCATTATTGAGTTAGCAAAATTTGCTTTTTTGATCTTCAACAAATAGCACCACCACCCAAAGTAAAGATATAACTAATAGTAGAACAAAAATATCTTGATAAAGTATTTCAATCTGCATTAGAAAAACCTTCAAGTACAACAAGATATTTTCTGTAGAACAAACTATAAGTTTTTGTCTGATTAAATATCCCATAACTCTTGTTATAGCATGCCAATGTTCATTACCTGACTTGCTTGTGAACCTGCTAAGTACTCCACCTGCATAACAGTGGCGGAGCCAAATTTTTTGTCAATAGTGTTCATACTTTAGAACAAGTAAAAAATAAACCTTGCTGCTCAAGATTTTCGTTACTTTTATTCTTTTTTTTAACTTAAAAAAGGGAACTAATTTTTTAAAAAGTAAAACGCCTAAGGCTAGGCTCGAACTCAAGCTTCCAAGACAAATTTGAACAACCTTAACCATTGGGTTATCTTTCTTTACTATGTTAAAGGTATTCAACAATTAGTATATATCCAAAAATATTGGTATTTAAAATATATACTCGCAAATATTTTTCGAGGAAGGTTGTTCATCTGACCACCCTTGTTAAGGTATAGCTCCGTCGTTGCTGCATAAGCAATATCAGGTCTAGTGCAATCAGTCATACATCTCAAACTTTCGATTAATCTAGCATATTCTTTTTGATTTATTACATCATTTTCACTTTGAACAGGGAACAAGTGAAAATTTGAATCAAAAGGAGTTACAAAATGCTTGCAATCAAGAAAGTTATATTTTTTCAAAATTTTCTCAATATAATGTGATTGGTCAAGGAAAATTCTACCACATGTTCTTGTAATTTTTATTCCAAGAATAAAATTTACCTCACGATCTTTCATATCAAAATGGATTTTAAATATATTTTTACCTTCATTAATAACATTCATGTTAGAGCCAAAGATCAATAAATCATCAGCATATAGGCAAATAATAACATGTGATTGATTTCAAGACTTATCATATATGCACTTATCACACTCATTTGTTTTTAAAAGGCAAAAGTACTCATTACCCCCCTGAACTTGAAGCTTTTTATACGGTGTACACCTAAACTAAATTCCATTTTAATTACCCCCCCCCTCGAACTTGTTTATTCCTCCATCAAGTACACATTTATTATCCGATCACTCCAATCGTGTCTACACGTGCATGACACCTAGATAAATATTAGCCACCTAGATAAATTTTAGCCACCAAGATAATTAAATGTCAGGTTTTTCACCTAAATTATAACTTCCGGACTAATCTCTAATCCTCTCACTAAGCTCTAACTTTTGGTAAGAAGTGTAATCGACGGACGACGACATATTTCAAAACTTTTGGCTCTCTAAGAAGTGTAATCGACGGAGTAAAGGGTGGATTTCGCGGAACTCTTTTCGGATTTGGGTCAGTTGCAGTTCTTAGACGTGAAGGCTTGCTCGATTTCGTGAAGCGTTTGGTCAATTGATCAATTTTCTTTCGATCTTGTCTGAAATTGTTACCAAGTAAGTGATTATTCACTCTTATGATGTGTTATTGTTTGTTTCCTTTACTTTTTTATTTATATTTTGCCCTATTTTTGGTTTAAGGTTTCACCGTAATTTGACTAGGGTTTCGCCATAGTTTTCGATTGAGTTTCCGATTAGGGGTTTTATGGTTTTCAACTAGAATTTTCACTTAATGAATGTATTATTATGAAGTCGTTCAGCTTATGCATGCATGAGTATTAGGGTTTCTGGTAATTAGTTCAAAAAATTAGGGCTTTTTAGTAAAATTAAGATTCTAGGGTTTTTATTTCAATATTCTATTTTGGTATTGTTAAATGGTGGGGTATTTTGTAATTTCCTTATGTATATTTGTATGATGTTGAGTAATATGGCTACTAAGTACCAATTATGTTTTTGTATTATTTATTATAATTTCCTTGTATAATTATATGCTTATGAGTTAAATTTGGTTTTGTTGCTTCTGTTTTGGTGTTGTTGCCTCCGTTTTGTTGTTTTGCATATGTTTTGTTGTTGTTGCCTTGTACAATATATTGATTGTTATTGGTGGTTATAGGTTGACACTATGGCTACTAAGTACCTCTATTTAATGTTCAAATTTAGGGGTATCTTGGTGAGTGAGGTAGGTCCAATATATGTTGGGGGTAAGACTGAATATGTAGAGAATGTGGATGAAGATCATTTGTCAATTCCTGAACTTGCAGATTATGCTAAGTCTTTTGGGATTAGTAAGTTAGGAAAAACTTATGCTAAGCCTCTAGGGGGTGATCTGGTGGAATTAAAAAATGACATGGACATTTGTAACATTGCATTATTTATGCATGATGGGGACACAATAGATATTTATGTGATGACACTATTCTGGAGGATGTGGGTCCCAGTGAAGGTCAAATTAGTCAATCTTTAAGTCAAGTGGTTGAGTCTTTTAATGCACATGGGAATCTGATGGTTCTTTAACTGCACAGCCAAAACAAACAGATCTAGGGTTAGGTTCCTCTTCTTCCTTTCCATCTAGTGAAAGAGTTGAGAATTATGGGGTTGCAAGGGTCCAACAAGAAACTGATGATGATTATTCTTCAACAGATTGGACTGATACTGAAGAAGAAGGTGAACCTACTGTCCAACAAGGAACTGAACCTTCTATTCAAGAAGAAGTTGAACCAAGTGCCCAAGAAAATGCAGAGGAAGACATAGACAGTGATTCTATTTGTTCTGACCAAACTATTGACTATGGAAGTGATGTGCATGAGGAGTTGAGGATTGTTAAGGAAGATGTGAGAAAGTTTAAAGAAAGTAGGAGGAGAAAGAAGAAGGAAAAAAACAAAAGGGTTTTTAGGTGAAGTTGGACTTGATGAAGGGTATGAGGATATTGAAAAAGGCAAAAATAAATTCAAGGGTAAGGTAACAGAGGATGAGCCATACTATGACAGTTCTGATTGTGATAGTTTTCAAAGTGATGAAGAAGAACCTGTTTCTGATGATGAACTTGAAGGAGGGAGTTTAAGGATAAAAAAAAAGAGTAATAGAGTGATAGATGATTCTACTTGTGATGTTGTAATATGGCAGTGTGGTTTGGTATTTGAAAGTGTAAAGGAATTTAGAGAGGCAGTTACAAAATATGCTATAAAAAAAGGAGTTGAGTTAGACAAGTATGTGAATGAGAGTACTAGAGTAAGAGACAAGTGTAAAAGTGGTTGTCCATGGCTGTTGTATGCAAGCAAGGAAGGGAGGAGTGAGAACTTCACTATCAAGACATACAACCCAAGGCACAGATGTACTAGGACTACAAATAATATTTTGTTTAATTCAAAATTTTTATGTAAGTACTTGAAAGATAGGATTATTTATCAACCTAGTATAAAAGGGTGGGAAATACAAGATTTGGTGAGGAAAGAGTTGAATGTTCATGTAGGCAAGACAGTTTGTTTAAAAACAAGAAAAATTATTTTAAAGGAAATTATGTGGGATCATGTGGAAGAATTTAATAGAATCCTAGACTACAGGGATGTGTTACTCCAAACAAATCCTGGTAGTACTTGTGTTGTGAAGTTTAAACATTCAGAATCAGAAAATGGGATGAAACAGTTTCACTCATTTTATATATGTTTTGATGCTATGAAAAAGGGTTTCCAACAAGGATGCAGAAGATGTATAAGGCTAGATGGGTGTTTTCTAAAAGGAATTTGTAAAGGTCAACTTTTGATAGCTGTTGCTAAGGATGCAAACAACCAAATGTATCCAATAGCATGGGCAATAATTTGTACTGAAAGCAAGTTGACATAGAAATGGTTCATGACCATTCTGCAAAATGATCTTAATCTAGGAGATGGTTCCCAGCTCACTATCATTAGTGATATGCAAAAGGTAACTGAATTTCTTTTTTTTGTTTATCTTTAATTTAATTTGATCAAAATTTAACTATTTTTATTATTTTGTTTTGCAACTACAGGGACTAATAGCTACTGTGGATGAACTATTTCCAGAATGTGAGCACAGAATGTGTGCTAAACACATATTAGCAAATTAGTCACAAAACTTCAGAGGCATAGAGAGAAGGACAAAATTTTTGGCTTGTGCTAGATTAACATTTGAGGCACAATTTAAGTACAATATAAATGCCCTATCTAAGTTGGGAAAAGGTATAGTTGAAGCCCTTATCAAATACAATAAGGAGAAATGGTGCAAAGCTTTTTTCCAAACTTTTTCAAAATGTGATAGTATAGATAACAACATGGCAGAGAGTTTCAATGCTTGGATCTTGGGACCTAGGAACAAGACTATTGTAACTATGTTGGAAGAAATTATAGTTAAGGTGATTAGCAGGGTGAGTAAGTCAAGAGCATTTGCTGAAACATGGACGGCAATGATGGTATTCAATATCAATGTAACAAGATCAATGCAGTACAACATTGAATGAAATGGTGATGATGGATTTGAAGTGTTAGAAGGGGTAGACAAACATACTGTGAACTTGGGTCAACAGAAATGTAGTTGCAGATCTTGGGAATTAAAAGGTATCCCATGTGCACATGGTATAGCAGCAATGGACCACTTGAACATGGATGCATCACAAGCAATTTCAAGCTGGTATAGAAAAGAGACATATCTAAAGACATATTCTCATTTCATTCAACCAATCCCAAACATGGAAATGTGCTTGAAAGCAGAAACCCAATGGTTGAACCACCTGAGGCAAGGAAAATTCCTGGTAGGCCACCAAAGAACAGAAGAAAAGAAATAGGTGAAGTGAGAAAAGCTGAGAAGTTGCCAAGAATGGGGACAGTAATGACATATTCAATTTGCAAAGGAGCAAATCATAACAAGAGATATTGTCCAAAAAATCCTAAACCTAAGTCTACACCAACACCCACTCAAGAGGTACATTCACATTAATTTGCTTTTATAAATTAGATTAGGTTACTTATTAATTTAGTCTCTTGTTGTATTCTTTTTCTACTCACATTAGTCCGCCACTGGGAAAAAGTGGGGTAGAGGTCAATATGAAAGAGCAAGCAGCAGCAAGACTGGTACAAGAAGAGGTGCAGAAAGTGGTTACAAGAAGAGGCCTAAAGTGGTTGGACAAGGTGTATTTGTTGTTGATACTGGATATACATGTATTAATGTAAGTATCTTATAAAACTGTCAAAATTATATTTTTAAATGTGAGACCCAAAATAACTATGTTGTTAATATTGCAGCAAGGATTGTCTAGCAGTATGAGGGTTAATATTGGTGTGGTGAGTTCTGCGCATGTGACAGGTGATATTGGTTTTAAACCTACCAAGGGACTGAAGTGGAAAGGCAAACAGGCCATGACTCAAAGAGAACTTCAAGTCCAAAATATTATGCGTCATATTCAAACCAGATCAAAAGCTGCTGGAATTCAAACAAGGGCACAAGCCAAGGGAAAATCACCCTCAAAGGAAACTTCTTAGTTGTGTGGTTGTATTTTGTGCTTGTGTGGTTGTTCAACCAAATTTAAAGTAGTATCTGTTTTGTGTTTTAGTGCTTGTGTGGTTGTTCAACCAAACTTAAAGTAGTGACTGTTTTTTGTTTTGGTGGTTAACTTAAGTTATTGTAGTTGTTGATTGAAACAATGAAACACTATGATGTTTGTGTTTGATGATCAAAAAAGCACTAGTTATGTTATGCCTTTATGTTCTTATTTCGTGTTTTGTTATCATAATACCAATTACATGTAACTGTAGTTTTATGAAAAAAGGACAAGTCAATTGAACATACACAAAGATATAGATATNAGTTTCGACATGCTTCTACACTTCAGCTGTTTTTCTTGTTTGTTGGTCTTCTTCAACAGACCCAAAATCACAGTATTCGCCTGACTAGGAAATTCTGGATCATACCAATCGAAAAACTTACAAGAATTTCAAAATGAGGACTGCATTTTATAAAATCAAAGTTAAAAAAATTACATAATACGAACTTGGCAAATAAAAAGCAAAAAAATATGAAACAATACATACCCCATAGTGTCTACAACCGAGAAATCTACGTCCGAAATTGTCATTTGTCCATGAAATTTTCAGAATTGGAGGAGTCCCACATAGGCAAACAAGTCTCCTATTATAATTCATGAATTTAGCAAGAGCAATTAAAACAAAAAAGAGAGAAAAATTCTGAAATTTGAAAAGGGAGAAGGGATTAGGGAGAATAAATAGTTAGAGAATAGAGAGAGAAAAATCTTTAAAATATGTCAAATATTAAGGAAAAATGGAGATTTTACGTTTTTTACTGTTGTAGCTTTATGATGTGGCAAGAAATCACTTTCTCACGTGCCTAGTAGAGTGTGTTGTCAATTTCTACGCCAGGTGGACAATAAAGGTGTACTCGACAGAGGAATAAACAAGTTCGGGGGTAATTAAAACATAATTTAGTTTAGGTGTACACCGTATAAAAAACTTCAAGTTCGGGGGGGTAATGAGTACGTTTGCCTTTTTTAAATCATTTTAAATCATGCTGAAATCAAACTTTTCTTGTCATTGCTTTGGTGCCTGTTTCAAGCCATATAGGGATTTAGTAAGTTTACACATTTTGCTTTCTTGGCCTGCTTCAACAAAATATTCGGGTTGATCCATATATATTTCCTCATTTAGGTCTCCAATTTTTTTTTAAAAAAATTACATCCATTTAATGAATTTACAAATAAAAAATTGCAGTCATAGCAGTTAAAAGTCTTATGGATGTAATTCTAGTTACCGCAGAAAAAGTATCAAACAATTATAGGCCTTCTAGTTGCGTAAAACTTTTTACAACTAGTCTAGCCTTATATTTATCAATAGATTCATCGAGTTTCAACTTTTTTCGTAACCCATTTGCAACAGATTATTTTACAATCCCGTGGTAAATAAACTAATTTTCAAGTTTTATTAGAAATTAGTGATTGCATTTTATCATTTTACATCCTCTTTCCATAAAATAGAATCATGTAAAGATAAAGTTTCTTCCAAAGTGAGAGGGTCATCTCCAACATTAAACACATAAAACTCGGGATCAAAAAAAAAATCTACTCTAGCTTTTTTACTTTTTCTTAACTCGAAATCATCGATTTCTTTATTTTTCAAAGTAAAAGTAAAAGAACTAGGTAGTGACAACATATTTTGTTCAATCCTTTGACCCCCACTATTTTAGAATCAAAATGAAATTTATTTTCATGAAAAATAGTATCATCCGATTCTATTATATTATTATCTTCAAGATTAAAAAGTCTATAGTTTGTACTATTTGAAGTATAACCAAGAAAAGCACAAGTAGTACCCAACTGTGTAATCTTGGGATCCATTAGTCTCACAAAGGCTAGAAGACCCCAAGCTCTTAAATATCCCAAACTTGACTTGTGACCTTGCCACAATTCAAAATGTGTCAATTTAGACTTTTTATGAGGCATACAATTCAACACATAACAAGTAGTCAAAATAGCTTCACCCCATAAATTTAATGGTACACGTGACCCAATAAGCGTGACATTAGTCAATTCAATCAAAGTTTTATTTTTCCTTTCCGCTACACCATTAGATGCATGAGAATAAGGAGGTGTACTTTCATGAATTAATCTCAATGATCTAAAAAAAGAACTAAACTCATTTGACTCATATTCACGACCTCTATCACATTAGTCCTTTTTTATTTTTCTTCCAAATTGATTATCAACCTCATGAAGATAGATTTTAAAAAATTTAAAATCAACACTTTTATTTTTCGTCAAGTAACATACATAACTTAGAAAAATTATCAATGAAAGTGATAAAATATATATTTCCTCCACGAGTTAAAATTCATCCAAGTTTACAAATATCAATATGAATTAATTCCAATAAATCAGTTTTTCATTCAACTTGAAAATGAAGCCTTTTAGTGATTTTGACTTTACTACAAGTCTCACACTTTTCGAAATTATTTTTAATCATTGGGTTTAATCCTAAACTACTCATGATTCCAACATAACGATCATTAATATGACACAGATGAGCATACCAAAAATTAGTCGAAGAAAGCATTTCAACATTCAGTTTGAACATCCCATCATAAGCATACCACTTTTCCACAAAAATATCTTTTTTTACAAATACATGTTGATCCGATACAATATTCTGTTTAAAGAGTAATTTATTAAGAAAAAAACTAGACATAAAAAATCATGGAAAGAGTATAAAGTATATCTTTCAAAGTTAACACATTTTCAGAGGTAAAACACAATTCGACATCTCCCATTCCAAGCACTTGAGTAGTGTGAGAATCACCAAGCATGATGGTTTTAGACTCCTCAAAAGGAGTATATTTTTTAAATCAATCTGTGTCATAACAGACATGACAGTTTGCATCAAAATTAGCCCACCATCCATCAAAATTCTCAATCATGTTCATGTCGTTAATCACTATCACAAAAGGTTCTTATTCAGTAACGTTTGCCTAAGGTATAGGACCACATTTTTGGAATTTACAAAATCAAGCAATATGTCCACTCTTGCCACAAACAAAGCATGGTCCCTTATCTTGATTTTTCTGTTTGGTTATTTCCTTCACTATTTTTGTTGGGAGGTCTACCATTATCTTTCTTAAAAATTTTCTTCTTAGGCTTCATAGAAGTGTTTTTGTGAGATTCAGGAGTAGCATTACTTGAAGTAATTAAATTTACCTTCATTGTGTTGTTGCTCTCTTCTGATTGTAAAAGTGCATCTTGGCCCATTGTCTCCTCTTCCACGCAGATTTTTATTATCAATGTTTCAAGAGAGGTTTCCTTTTGTTTGTGGCGCATAATTTTTTTAAATTCCTTTCAAGAAAGTAGAAGTTTATCTACTATACCACAAACAATAAGGTTATCTCATATTTTGATCTCTTCGGACGTGAGCTCTCCATTAATCAGTATTAAGTCTTGAGCTTGATCTACCACTGATTTGTTGTCCACCATTTGAAAATGAAAAAAACTTACTAGCCACAAATGTTTTCGCTCCAACCTCTTCGATACGATACTTACTCTACAATGCTTTTTGAATTTTCTTTGAACTAGAGTAAGTTTTATCATAACAATTAAGAATATATGACCAACACTTGTAGAAATCACCATCGTACTTTTTCACTTTCTCATCATGATGCGAAATAAGTTCATCATCATTTATGGAGGTGTAATCAACTTCATTAGGATTTTTCTTTGTTAACACATAAGAAACATTGAGAAGACTTAAGTAGAAAAATACTTTGCCCTTCCATCTCTTGTAATGGTTACAATTGAGCCAAAATGGCTTGTTAATATCTCCCATCTTGACATTCGTGAGTTTTTCAATTGTAGTCATTTCTCCTTAAAATTATTGGTGAAAATTACAAGATTACAATTGAAAATAAAACGAAGAAATAAAAATATCTTCAGGATGTGGCGCAGATATTTCACTCTCTTTAAGGAGATTCAAGCCCACTGCAGTAAATGTTTTCAACCGTCCAACAGTAGTCCTCTTGAATCGTCCCCTCCAGAATACAAAAATCTAATTACAAAGAATAACTCAACAAATACTGGACAGGAGTTGAATCCAAAGCTCCACAAAAAGATTTCCTCCTTTCAACAAATAAATATTCTCTTTTTGACAAACTTTTATGCACTCTATATTTTTTTTACCCAAAATAAATGAATGCCATCATTATTTATAGTTGACGTGAGAGTTTGCTTTTCAAATGATAAGGTTGAAGAATTTATTGATATTGTCATCTAAATGACCATTTCAAAGTCTTCATATAATCAATCTTATAGAACATACCTTATTGGCCAAATCCCCCACTCACCACTTAATAAAATGTGTTTCTTCTTTTATTTTTTCTTAATTATTTGGTTTGTGTGATCGATATTTCACATTGAATTATGTGAAACTTTTTTTTTTCTCATGTCTTAAAAAGCGGGAAGTTCTTATATTTAAAAGTAATTTAATTTTATCTTTTAATTTTAAATTTAGTAATATGTTCTTATAATCATATTAATGCTAATAATATATTTAAAATCACAAATTTAGACTCAATCAAACAATTTCAAAAATATTTCTATGGTCTATTATTTTTTTCGTATGTGCATAATTTCACACGAGTTTCTCATATAACAAAGTATTATGAAAAGATTAACTTGCTAATTATCATCTCGCTAAATTTATACTCCATCCGACTCAATTTATATGATATAGTTTGACTAGACACATATCTTAAAAAGATATAGAAAGACAACGAAAAAGTATAAATTATGTACTTAGTCATTGATTCTTTAATAAAATAGAAAATGTCATCTTTATTTTAATATATATGAATAAAAATAAATGGTTATGAAACGATAACTTTAATGAGAATATATATCAGTATTTTTTGTCAAATGTTCAACTTAAGTTAGGGTCAAATAAACTGTCATTAAGAGTACTAGCTAGTTGCACTTAGAGGGAAGTAGTGGTATGGAAAGTTATCAATTAAGACTGGCTAAACATGACAATATTTTCTCCAAAGACTTTTCGAATGCCTAAGCCTCCACAATTTTCCCAATTAATAAGGTGAATACGTTTTTTTATTTATTTACATGACTATTTTATTTTAGGAAAAATTACATGGTTAAGCAAATATATATTAGTTAATTAGTCATCAAAGCTATAGTTTTAGTTAATTACCATTCACAACCATCATTCAGTGATAATTACGTGGGATGGAATTTTGAGTTTGTATAATTCAAAATGTGTATAATATAATTTGTATAACTTTTGTATATTGTTATTTTGTATAATATAATTTGTATAACTGTTTAAAGTTCAGATGTTTGTGTGTGTTTACATTTGTTATTTCGAGTTTATACAAAAATAACTCAATTATACAAATGTACCCGTGAATTATACAAACTCACCTGCGAATTATACAAATCCACAAATTATACAAATGAGGCAGTTTAAACTGTAACTACACTGTAGATATGCAAACTATAGCAATAGAACATAATTAAATTTATTTGAATTGCTATTTACGAAAATTCTCCATTTTGTTGGGTAGAGGCCCAAAAAGAATTGCGTTGCAACGGATCTATATAGTGAAGAAATTTTTGGGGCGAAGCATAGCATAGGCAGGATTGGGAAGTTAAATTAGGCGTTTGGTGGGAGATATTTCAAATTCTATTGCTTTACTTATTTATTTATTTGGTTTCATTATTGTGTTTGCTTTTGTAGGAAAAAGAGCATGGAAGCAAAGTCATTGAAATTTGTAGTGCCTACATAAAAAATCATGTAAAGGGAGAAATATGATTATTTCATGCATGAGCTGCTAATGCTTCTGTATTTGATTGTTCAAGAAGTTTTTTCTACTCTTGCATTTTTGTAAGGGAAAAAGGACAAATATACCTCCGAATTATCGTAAATGGTATGCAGATACCCTCCGTCATACTTTTGGGACATTGGTGCTCCCGCCGTCGAAAAATTAGAGCATATATACCTTTTATACACGTGTCATAATCTTATCCACCGATCCAACATTTATTAAATATCGGATCGACGGATAAGATTGTGCCATGTGTCCCTATTTAGTCTTCCGTTAGAGTATATATGCTCTAGTTTTTAGACGGTAGGAACACCTATGTCCCAAAAGTATGAAGGAGGGTATCTGCATACCATTTACGATAGTTCGGAGGTTATTTAACATATTAAAAAATGTTAATATGAATTTTGATCCTCATATTTAGTTCAATCCGCTAGAAAAGGATTGGTTATATCATAATTAGCTACCGAAAATTCTTGCTCATACACCCTCCCCTTTTCTTTCTCAATTGTGCTAAGAGAAGACAAAAATAAGAATTCTATAATTTCTAAATACGAAATCATTAATGATTTTTAATCCATAGATATTTAACTTTTTCCAAAGAAAAAAGAGATAAAAGTATCGAAAAAATTGTGTAGATCCAATTCGAAGAAAAAGAAATAAAGAGATTTTGACAACATAATAATAACAATTAGCGATGGATATGGTGATGAACAAGGCAGGTTCGTATTTGATTGGTCAGAAAGCTGGCAAGGAATTCAATTCCGTCACCAATGATCTTAACGTACGCAATTTTCTTTTTTACGTTTTATTTATTTGATTATTTAGATTTGTTTAATTTATGATTTGGTAATGAAGATTGAATTTTATTGTCTTTTAGAGGTTCTATAAATATTTATAGAATTCATATGAAATTTTGTTTTTTTCTTTAATAGCATACATGTTTGTTCTAGAGTTTTTTGTGATCTAGTTTCTTTCTTGTAATCTAATTTGGAGGGAAAAAAATTATTTACTTACACGTGAGAATAACAGAATTGAGGAGAAACAAGATGGGGATATGAGAATTGGGAATTTGGGACTTTGTTGAGTTTTATTATTTATAATTATTTGATATTCGAAATTCATTGATCTATCTATCAAGATTCTAATACACATGCCTTTGTTGGCATTGACAATAATTTGTTTTTTTTTTAAACATGGTAGTAAAGCACATAAAATTGTTGGAGGAACCAAATGGATAGTCATCTTAAACAATAATGTTACCATCGTCTATATAGTTGTGGCTACATGGAATTCTTCTTTTTTGTTTTATTTTCTTCATTCTGACCTTTTTTCCCCTTCAAAATTAGAACTTGCAAAACAGTATTACTGGAGGAACCAAAAAGCTTGTGAACAAAATGAAAGGTTAGTGTAAGTTTAAATTGTTAGCCAGTGTACATTTTATTTACTTAATTATTTCTTTACCTCCCCCTCAAACTCCCTCGGTACCCCCTTATTGCTCTGATATAATTTTGAAATTTGTGACTATCTCATCTAAAAGTTAAAGTTACATACTATACTTTTAGTTACATAGTTATATTATTTTGTACATGTACACTTAAGGATGTTGATATCATCCCCTACTATTCATGTTGATTTTGTAGGAAAAACACAAAGGCCATTACCAGAGCTACTAAAGGAGTATGAAATTCCAGCGGGCATTTTCCCTCGCGAAGCAACAAACTATGAGTTTAACGAAGAGACAAAGAAACTTACTGTCCATCTACCTGAGATATGTGAAATTACATACAGAGATGCATCGATAGTAAGATTCAATAATACAGTTAGTGCACATATAGAGAAGGGAAAGTTAGATGAAATAGAAGGAATGAAAACAAAAGTGATGTTCCTTTTTATAACAGTTAGTGTTATTTTGTTTGAACAAACAGAGATTCATTTCACTGCTGGATTGAGGAGAACACGTCCAAGAAATGCATATGAAGCAATAAGAGATGGAATTGGGATAGACAAATTTTAGTGAGACCAACTAACTCTAAAACATTAAGTTTGTCGTAGTATAAAATTTGGGGAGAATTGATTTTGTAGTTCACTTATAAAAAAAATTCGTTTTATGAGAGATCTTCTTTTTACACATATGTTTTAGACTTTCTTGATTGTTCGTGTAGTGGTTGTAACTAAAAGATTGTGTTGATAGTATGAGTTCAAATTTCAACTAGTATTTTAGTTTTTTCAGATACCGTACAGAGCATGTTCTTAAAAAACTCAAAAGTAAGCAGTTTGATTCAATAGCTCGATCTCAATCCTAGTCCATTCAACCAAAAAGTCATTTGATAACATGAGGTCTTAAAATATCGTGTTAAATCGAGAAGGATACATTCTACGGGATGAATTTACAGATAGGATAGAAATATACCTAGTTTTTGATTCCCATACAAGAGATGAAAATGAATTAGAATTAGTTAACATATCATTAACTCTCGAAGGACCATGATTATACTATTAACTCCGTGAATTAATAGTTTGATAGTAATTAGCATGACAATTACTAAGGTGTAGACATGATGTGAATACGACAAGTGTCATAACCCTGGAATCTATAGCCTCTATGAATTTAAACCAATTAAATTTGATCACTTTGTATTTATAAAGTCATAAATTAGAAATAAACAAAATAACAATCAACTCTTTTATGAAAAACACTTATTTCTCTTAAGTATAATATATTCCATCAAATAATCATCAGTAGTAAGTTTTGTGAAATTCGAGTTTCAAATATTGCAAAGAAATTGTTATATTACTTGGCAGCTACATATACTTGCGTGTACACAGAAATTGCAACATTTATTATATTTCATGATTTACTTCTTGTTAAACAACGAAAGAGGCTGGTTCTCAGTGAATTAGGTGGCATTATAAAATAATAGAGCGCATAATTCATATTTAATGTGTGGAAACATACGTACGTACATTCAAAGTTATGTGATTTTATTAAAATCATTTTACATCACTCATACATTCAAACGACGAAAATAGGACAACATGAATTGACGTTAGTGGTAAAGATAAATAAGCATAGTATACAGTCAATAAAGTTTATAATAGCATCGTTTGTTTCGTTATCTTTTAGTTGCTTTAGCAAAATATTATATTATTAAAAACATGTGATTATATAATATAATATAATAAAAAGAAAATTAAGCGGTTAAGCAAACTTATTCTACTTAATTAGTTATCATAGCTTTAGTTTGTTATAATTACCACTCGTGACTAACTTTAACCATTAATTATACGGGTTGACTTCGAATTTGTATAATTAACCACGTTTCTATAATTCGCAACTAACAACTCTTCGATTGATTTGTATTTGTATATGACAATGATTTCCTTTGATTTTTCAATTTTATTACCATATACCTTCAATCTTTTTTTGTATAACTTTTTTAAGTTTGTATAAATGTGTAGTTTTCGGATTTTGTATAATATAATTTATATAATGTAATTTGTAGAGTATAAATTGTATAATTGTTTAAAGTTCATATGTTTATGTTTGTATCGATTCATTATTTCGAGTTTTATCATATTTGTATAATGCAGACTTTGTATTACTCAATTATACAAAACCACGCGAATTATACAAACGAGATACTAATTATGCAAATTATTGCCCTCTCTCGCTCTCTTCTCTTCTCCCTCTCCCAATCTCTCTCGCCTTTCTCCAGTCTCCTCCCTCTCCCAATCTCGCTCGCCAGATATACAAATACATATGTATACCAGTTACATATATACAATTATCTAACCGATATACATATGCATTTCACCTCTCTCCACTCTCTGCCCTCTCTCCTCCCTCTCCCAATCTCGCTCGTCACTCTCCTCCCTATAACATGTAGCTACAAATCGTAATTAGCAAACTATAATTATGGAGCGTAATTAAGTAATTTTTGAGTGGCGATATGTGAAAGTTCCCCTATAAAAAATCAATTTCACTTAAAACATAATTATTATAATAAAATCTAATTATAGAGATTTTTTACTAAGTTTAATAAGTTAGAAAGGAAAAAAAAAAGCGAAAATAAGTTAGGATTTGGCAACAAATTTTCAAATATTTTCTACAAGTCATATTTGGGGTGAAATTTCACTATATATGCGTTTGTCCATAGATTTTGGGAGAAATACTTTGACTTTAAAAAAAATATTATTTATATTCATAAGTTCTAAAAATTAATAAAAATACTCATAAGTTTGTATTATCATTTTATAATGAAAATGTTCGGTAAAAAGTCATGACAACGTACATAATTAATATGAATTTAAAAAAAAGAGGAAATAAACAAAATGAAAATACCATTGATTTGTACCCAAAAATACTACTATTACTAGTAATTAGAAGTGACTTCAAAGAGCATACTCAGATAAAAATCGTACAAAATATATATATTTGAGATATTTGTCAAATATATATTTGCTAAATAATAATAAATTATATAGCAAAACATTAATTTTAAAAAAATCAAATATATTTGTGATCAAACGGCCTAGAAAAACAAAAGTCTAATACTTCAATCTAGGAGAGTCCGGAAGCTAATTAAGTCACAAAAAGATAAAAGTGACCAAAATAAGCCATTATTCTAGTAAGTAACTAAAATAGGTTTAGTGGAAGAAAAAAATTCATTTTATGCAATATTCCAAACGTTTTCCGTTAGTCTCATAACGTGAATATTTTAATACATAACGGAACTATTTTTTACACCTTGTAAAACATAACTTTTTCTTACACTTTGTAAAGTGGAGTTTTTCTTACACTTTATAAAGTGGAAGAAAAAATTATGTTTTACAAAGAAAAATATTTTTCACGTTCTCTTTATGAAACTTTTGTTGTGTTTGTCATACAGTTATATTGATTTTGACATATCATTAAAACGGAAAAAATTATTACATTATGTATTTTTATTTTTTTTGTTCTGAAAACTCCTCCAAGCTCTATTTAAGGACGTTCAAACATCGTACCTTCAACATCTTTTGTCTTCTATTTTTCTTCATTTCAATCACAAAAAATGTCTTCTAAACCAAAAGTTAGAGTTTCGATTTATTGGGATGGCGAAACTATACATGACGAAAATATCGTTTATTATAATTGTCTTTCCAAACACAATGCCAAATATTTAATTAATGTCAGATATCATAAATTTCTTTCATCAATATATAAAAGAATGAGTATAAATAGTACTGATTATAATTTGATTATAGTCGAAAAATATCCTACTTCATTTTTGTCACAAGGACAAGTAAATTTTGGAGAGTAGATTATCTATAGTGACGAATCGTTGACCGACTTTTTGAGGGTTCCAAATGACTACATAGATCAAGTTAACACTTATGATACATAATGTAATAATTTTTTCCTTAAATAAAGCTTGGAGGAGTTTTCATAATAAAAAAAATAAAAATACATAATGTAATAATTTTTTCCTTTTTATGATATGTCAAATCAATATAATTGTATGACAAACACTGCAAAAGCTTCATAAAGAGATACAATTTAATGCAAAACGTGAAAAATATTCCTCTTTGTAAAACAAAAAATTTTCTTCCACTTTTATAAAGTGTAAGAAAAGCTTACACTTTGTAAAGTGTAAGAAATAGTTCCGTTATATATTAAAATATACCCGTTATGAGACTAACGAAAAACGTTTGGAGTTGGACAAGAGTCATTAACACGTAAGATGATAACGATATATTCCAGAATTTTCCAATTTTGATACCCCTAAGTATTCAACATTTTTTTTATTAGGGCCACGAGCCTGCCACACGCCTCGTACAATTGGACTAATCGACAAATCCCACGTGTCAGTCCCTCATCGGCTCAAATAAATCGTACTCTACTTGATTACTCTCATCAACCTTTCTATATACTTATCTCTTGTCAATGCTAATCTCAATATTGAAAATTATCATCTTTCTTATTAGTTTTTCTAAATTCTGAAATAATGGCAGTTTCAGCTATTACTACTCTTATGACTCCATTGAAAACTTCATCGTTATCTTTTTCTTCTGTTTCAAATGTTGTTTTTCCTAAGAAACAATACTTTAAACTTTGTGCAACATCTGATGTTTCACTTACTGGTGTGGTGTTTGAGCCATTTGATGAAGTTAACAAGGATGAATTTATGGTTCCTATCACACCACACACTTCACTTGCTCGACAGAGGTACGCGGACGAATGTGAAGGTGCTATCAATGAGCAGATCAAGTCAGTTCTTTACCTCTTTTCATTTTTCTTTCTAGTGCTTTAGCTATAGAGTTGTGATGGTTGTTGGTGTTTGTTCGTTTTAATTTATTCGTTATAGTTTGACTAGAGACAAAGTTTACAGAAAATAAGAAGAAAAATCTTCAAATTTTGTGGTTTTATACTAAAAATGTATATACAGTATTAAAATGTTTTTCAGATCTGGTGTGCTTAAACATGTTACATGAGATATTATAATTAAAGAGTTACAACTAGAGAAAATGATATTTTTATTGTACTAAAAAGATCGAGAAGTAAAACATATAATTGAAATAGTAAAAGTAAAAACTATTGAAAACAAGTAAATAAAATCTGATCTTTTCACAAGTTAAGATTTAGATGAGATGGCACACAACATATCATGATAAGATCTTGGGGTTCAAGTGTCACTGTTAGTTTACCACCCTTAATCAAAAGGAATTTTTAGGTGTTTGTCACATGAAAGATAAAAGAATTAAGTCGCACATGAATGAACGTGTTGAAATCATATAGTTAAGTAAATAAAAATATGTTTGTCTTTAATAGATTTTAAACTTTTTAGAGAAGATGACGCACAGTAAATCAGAAACCCCTGTTTCTTTTAGTACTGACATGGATGTATATACTCTGTCTAAACAATACTCCCTCCGTCCCTTTTTAGTTGTCCACTTTAGAAATGGCACACAGATNGAAATTAAATAGATCCAAAAGGGGTAGAGGAAAATCATGGGTGTATATATATATATAAGATTAACTTTTATACACTGATAGTGAAAAAGGTCATCTGAAAGATAACTATGCACAATTATTCATAGAAAGTGAGACTGGTAACCTAGAAAATAAGACAGGTTATCAGCTATAACAAGTTAAAATATAATGATGGCGAAAAAATATTTTCTCTATACATATATATAAGTTAAATTGTTTTGCTGATTGAGTTCATTGTGTATTTGATTGCAGTGTGGAGTACAACATTTCGTATGTATACCACGCCATGTTCGCCTACTTTGACAGGGACAACGTAGCTCTAAAAGGCCTCGCAAAGTAATGACTAGAAAATCGTCAATCTCCTTGTACTATATTTTCCATATTTTTCAGTGTTCATATGTTAATGGAGAAATTTTGTATCAGATTCTTCAAGGAGTCAAGTGAAGAAGAAAAGGAACATGCTGAGAAGTTAATGCATTATCAGGTCCCCTTGCACAATCATAAAATTTGAAAAGCACACTATACTCCCTCTGTCTCAATTTATGTGACATATTTTCCGTTTTAGTACATCTCAAAAAGAGTGTTGAATTTCTATAATTGCAAATAATTTAGATTTACACTTCCCCTTTTGTTGTTAATGAAATGATTTATAGTCACATAAATGGTCGAAAGTTTATTTTTTTTTTGCTTCTTATGAATAATAGAACATCCGAGGAGGAAGAGTGAAGCTACATTCTATTATGATGCCTCCCTCTGAATTTGATCATGTTGATAAGGGAGACGCGTTGTATGGTTAGTTTTCTTGCATTCTTTTACGAGCATTATAACTTTTTGAGTCAATAATGTGCCCCTTCAAACACATCCGATAAAATTGGAACGATACAAAAAAGATAATCATAACTCCATCACAAGAATGACACGCACAAATTAAGAAATGATCCAAATTTAAGTCAATATTATCAACTCTTATCTGTTTGTGATGCAGCAATGGAACTGGCATTGTCCTTGGAGAAGTTAACAAAGGAGAAACTTTTGACCCTGCATAGCGTAAAAACGTCTTTCTTTTCTCTTCATATCAGAGATAATTTCAAGTGTCCAATTGCCTTAATGGTATCCTTTGCTTATGCTTAACCTTCATTCTTGATTAACAACAGGTGGCTGATCGAAACAATGACTCCGAAATGCAAGATTTTGTTGAACGCGAATTTTTGGCCGAGCAGGTAAATTGGATTGTTAACAATGAAGGATCCTTTGCTTATTCTTACACTTTAGTTTCTAATGAGTGCATTATTATGCTACTTATTTTGGCAGGTTGAGGCTATTAAGAAAATTGCAGAATATGTAAGCCAGCTAAGGAGGGTTGGAAAAGGACATGGTATGATTCATCCTCTCCAACTTACTATTCCCCGTTTTAATTTGTCAGACTAAAAGATTAAAGAACATTTTGATACATTCCACATATCTTTGGTTTAAGAATGCCACATGATTCAGAAGTACTTTTTATTTTCTTAAATTGTGTGTCAAGTCAAAACCAACCAAACAAATTGAAACAGAGTGAGTAGTAACTAAATTTCACACTGTTTTGGACTTAACTAAGTAATATCCCTACCTAATATACTAAAAATAATATATTTCTTTTTTACTTACAGGAGTGTGGCACTTTGATCAGATGCTTTTACATTAATATACATAATGGTGCAGCTTGAAGGTCCCCCAGTTCAGGCTCCTTTTATCTTAGATTATAAGTCTCTACTATATATGTTGTTGTCCAATAATGTAATACATATTTATATTGCTTCAAATTCAAGTCATGTATAGGCTTGATCCTAGAAGATTAATATGGCAGCTTGCTTTCAAGAAATAAAAGTTGTTTGATGAGGAATTAAAACCAGAGCTCTCATCTAGCTAAGTTTGCTCGTTTATTGCTAAGTAGATGTAATCTTTACAAAAGGTGTTAAGACCTTGTTGAAGAATGAAGGGTGGTGTCCTTACAAGGCTTGCACAATCCTTCTCTGTTTAAGCTAGCTTTTGGGGAATGAGTTAGGACCAAGACCTAATTTTACAGACCTCTCGACAACTCCTATACCTATAGAAATATATAAAAGGGCCATCCGTCAAGGGGGTTGAAATCTCAATAGAACTAAGCAAATCAGCCAAGTATAAGAGTTCAAGCTTTGGGATTGATCAAACGAATGGCAAAGGGAAGCAAGTTTGTCCACCACTTGGAATATATATATGTTGGAATTGAACATCTGTGTGACCATGTACAAAAGAACAACTTAAGAAGAAGCCAAATATGGACGAAAATGAGGATCCCAAATTGCAAAAGCAATAGGTCTTATAAGTAAACAGAGGATCATGTATCCACAATTCAAAAGTTCCTTACCAAGCTACACAAAGGACATTCTAGTTATGACTTATGACTCCACCAACTATGAGTAAAGACCTTATCATAGTCAATACGAGCCCTCACCGTCGATCCAATGCACAGTGATGGAACAGAGGACATAATCAAAACAACTCGATGATGTCTAAGCAAACTCGTATCAAATTTATACTTACCAAGGTCTCAATTCCTATGAGAAAGAAACAAGCACATTCTATATGTACTAAACTCTAATTTTGTTATAAAATCTCCAGCAAAAAGGCCTTTTCTTGCATTTGGTTTCATTGACATTGGAGTGAATCATCTCCCACATAACTTGTATATCATTGTATCCTGCACAAGCCTCCATATCCTTGTAAAGATTCACCAATCCACTTCTACTCCCTGTCATTACAAACCATCAAATTAGCCTTAAGATGTGACAAAAAAAAATCAAAATTTTCAATGAGTGTACTATACCTTTATTTCTAACAGTAAGAAAACTGCATTTAGTTGAAAATAGAAATGAGTTCATGAAGTTGAAGCTCTTAGTAGGAAGTAGAAATGAGCTATTGAAATTGAAGCAGAAGCAAGTTTTCTTCATTTCCTTTTCTACACAAACCATCTCTTTGACCTTGCTAGTATTTATATGTCATGAATAATGATTGCAGTGGCGTAGCCACATGTAGTGAAGGATGGTCAGTTGAACACTCTTTGTCAAAAAATTATATTATATTTATGTATATAGAAAATTATATACGTCAAAAATTATTTTTCATACATATATACTATATCTGGATCATTTTAACAGAATTTCTGATTTCGTCACTGATAATGAGTACTCTCTTTTCATATATGTTAATATTTTAAAAGAAGAAGATCCAAAAAGGATTAGACAAAGTAGAAAACAACATCCAATAAGATGGAAAAGTCTTTTAAGTTCACACAAATTATACTTAAACTTTCTATTAATAAAATTAGAAAATCTTATAAATAGTTTAATACTACTTATTGAGATTTTAAAAAATTTGAAAAAAATATCTGAATATTTGAGGGAAGGAAATAGACATGTTGAGTAGGCAGATTTATTTTGGATTTTTGTTTTGCTACTTATTATTTTGATAAAAGATTCCAAGTCCTATTGTTTCTTAAGGTGGTGATTAATGGGACCCTGGTCAAACGGTTTGTTGGCTTTTCTTTTATTTGCTTCCTTGGTTTCTTTAGTTTTTGCATTTTTATTTGATTGACCATTAATCTTCATTTGCTTACATTGTTTTTTCTAAATAATTATTTTTTTTAAAAAAAAATTTGTACATAATCCTTGACTCACCAAGAAAGAAAAAGATGTCAGATGATCGGGTATCAGAAACTTGTACTCCTATATATATGCCGTTAATGTGACACTCTTTTTTTTTCGTCTTTTAAATAAATAACATTCATATTTTGAAATTATTTAATTTTAAACTTTTTAATTTATTCTTTATAACATATTTTTTTTAAGTCATAGAAATAAAATGACATGTTTAAGTGGACAGATGCTATAAGTTCTTAGTGCTCTTAAGTTTCACGTATTAATAATCATCAATTTTATGTGCTTGTGATCAAACAAGATTAGAAGAATCAAGTGTCTGAAATTTAAATCTTCTTCCTATGATGTTCATAATTATTATATGTATCGTGAAGTCATAAATTTCGGTAAGTATATTTAAGAAGTAATTTATAACTAATATACTTTTCTCGACGAATGATATTTAACAAGCTATTTTTTCGACAAATAATATTCAACTGTCTACTCTTCGTATGTACTTTTTTTGATAAATAATATTCAACTAACCACTATTTGTATTTTCTTTTTTAATAAATAAAATTTAATTGACCACTCTTCGTTTTATATGCCACTTGTCAGAGTAATGCATGTGGACTAACCAGTCCTTGTAATGTATTGAGCAGGAAATGCTTGGATTGACATTTAACCAACTCGTTTACTTACTTTTACCCAAAATTATGTTCTTATTCGGTTTGGTATACTGGAAAGGGAAAATGTGCTGCTTCTTATATTAGTAACCTTTTATTTTACGAAACCGTCAAAAATGCTTTTAAATATGCAAAAATAGAATAAAATTGCTCCTTGTTAATCATTTGATCCAAAAATTTCTCTATCATTAATAATGTATCTCAAAAATGTCCTTGTCTTTATTAGTTTGATTAAAAAATGTTCTTAATGGAGTATTATTTAATTGGGTCGAAAAAATCATTTTTTTGAAGTATAAAATACAAAAATTCCATACATTTGGGGCTAACTACATCATATCCCAGATGTTTCCCCAATTACAAAAATCTCGATTTGTCATTGCTCTCGGATACATTATATTAATTCCTTGGTTGTCCGATACATTGCAAAAGATTCATTAATTAGTGGGAGGAATGTATTCGAGAGGGATAGGTATGGATCCAATTGAGGATTTTTGTAATTTTTAAAAGCATGACATGTTTATGTAGTAGTTTTAATATTTGTCTTATTGTCTATCCTAATATGTTTAAAATTCAATCAAAACAATTTATTTAAAAAAAAAAAAAAAGAGAAGCAAACGATAAGAATGAACCAAAAATGAAAAATTAAACCGACTAATTTTCATAAGGAAATGACATATGACATCATAATTAAATAAACAAAATGCAATCATAGAACACTTATATCGTCATCAAATAAATAAGTTATGTTTGTTAAGACATTTCTTTTTTCTATAGAGGTTCCTCGATTAACTTGAGCATATTGAATCTCATCTTAGTAGCATTTGGTTGTTCTCTTTTCTAATCTTCTTTACCACAACTTTGCTACACTCTTGATCAATTTGAGATATGGTTATTAAGAACCTTATTGGGAATAGAGTCCTAGACTTTTCTCGATCATGAACAAGACATTGTGATTTGATGCACATGTATCAATTCGGATCGTAAACCATAATAATACTTATACGAATCTGAAATTTATAATTCGTGAGAATCGTCATCACGCTTTATATCAGATTTTTAGTAGTATGTTTTATGAGTATTTTCTAAAAAAATTAGAGTTTTGCATGAAAATTGATAAAGTATGCTAAACACTAAAAATAGTTTATATCATAACAGGAATTTACATCACATGTTAAGACCCTCATGGTTAACTCTAGATACTTCAAAACAGTCCAACCTAGCTTTCGATTGCCCACTAATATTAATTAGACAATTTAAATGCAGTCAAGCAATAGATATGAGATGCTTTTAAGAAAAATAATCAAATTATGAGTTATTAATTAGACAATTTAAATGCAGTCAAGCAATAGAGATGATTTTAAGAAAAATAATCAAATTATGAGTTAAAATTTCAATTGTCTTGTAATCGATATGCAAAGCAAGCTATCTTGAAATTTCAAACTCCGCTTAAACAACCTTCAATGACACTAATCCGTTCAAAATCATAAATAACGAATTCAAATTAATCTAGAAAAATAAAAAAATTATAATTTTTGAATGCATCGAAATTTAAGACAACTCTTAGTAACTGTCCCTTGGATCAATGACAAGAAATTCAAAATTAATTACACATATGCATCGCCTATAAGCTATGAAGTTTGTACGTTTTGAGTCGTAAGCCCCCCATGTGGACCGATCCAATCCGATCTGATCCAAGAAGTTGTCTGGTAAGAGATAAAAATTAATTATCTCTTATTTGAAAAAAAAAAAATGAGAAAACAGTTATCAAACTGGTAAACTTCCCAACCTCTCTTTATAGAAAAAATGAAAGAACAACAACGTAAACCGAAAAAAAAAGAAGAAAAAAACTTGAAACTTTTTATGTTTGAAGATCAACAAAGATGTGAAACACAAATATACATTTAGTTTGTGAATCATACTATGTTTTCTAGTGATTCAAAAATGTACTTTGGAGCAATCGTATTAAAGTAGCAAAATCAATGACTTCCGTTGCAAATACAAGTTATCAGTGGCGGACCCAGGATTTACACGAAATGGGTTCAAGATATAACAAATAAATAAGCAAAAAAGCAAACAAAACAAATTTTGATTAATTAAAATGTATCATTACAATTCTATTCTACGAGTTTTCATTTCTTGAAACCTATTCATAATACTCTCATCACAAATAGTATTAAATATTACTTTCTCTACATAAGGCATCATACAACTACTTATGAAATCATCATCCATTCCATTTCACAATTCACTCTTGATCAACTTCATTGCCGAGAAAGCTCTTTCAACTGTAGCAGTAGCAATTGGCAGGAGCAACACAAATTTTATAAGGCGAAACACAAGAGGATAATTTAAATGCTTCTTTACCTTAACTAGCATTTCAGAAATATCGCCAAGCCCTTTTAAGTTGGAGAACCTTTTATCAACATCACAGACATCAACTATATAAGCTAGCTGATTCCTAAGAGTAACCATTACATTTTTAGCAAAATCATCAGGATATAATTCAGTCATTCTCAATATGTTCTTGATGTTAAAACTAGAAAATGAGTCAACTGGATTCAAGCGAGCAACTCCAATAAGCAAATATGTTCTAACCTCATTAAAACGATCATTGAGTTCTTGAAGCTGCCAATCAATAATCTTAAAAAATACTTTCATACGATAGTGATGTGAGATAGTATACTCATCAACTTTACGTCGAGATCTTTCAAAATTAACATAGAACTCATCAAAATTAGGTATCGAAATATCATACTTGACACAAAATGCAGACACATTCTCGATAAGTGAATCACATCCTTCATTCCTTAAATCTTGCACTCGTTTCTTCACCACTTTAACAAGTAGAATGTCATTTGCAATATCTTGTTCTTTCTTTTGTAAAGATTCATTAAACTCATTTGTGATCGCTAAAATATCTCTCATTAAATGGAATATGAAAGCAATCTCAAATGTTTGACAAACTTTAAGATATCATGTTGCCTTAGCTTTTTCTTCAACAGATTCAGAATCAACAACAATAGTATCAAGAACATCAGTAATAGAGCCAAACATACTAAAAAATTTCTTAAAAGATTTATAATGTGAACCCACCGAGTATTGACAGCTCTAGCAAGACCAAGTTCTTGATTCAATCCTGTACCACTTTCAACTTCACTCATATCAAGTGCCTCTTGAACACTTTTTGCTTGAGATTCTCAAAGTTCATCCATACGTTTAAAATAACATTCCACTACATTTAAGACATTAGAAACCAACAATACAAGTTTTCTAACTTGAAGGCATTTTTTAGATACCCCAACAAGAGCTAACTGAAGTTGGTGAGCAAAACAATGAATTGCATGAGCTGATCTACTTTCTTGTTGAATAAAAAATTTAAGGTCACTTAAACGCCCTTGCATGTTGCTAGTTCCATCGTAGCATTGCCCCCGTATAAAAGATAAACTCAAATAATGTTGCGCAAGATAGTTAACAATAACTTCTTTCAAACATAAAGCACTAGTATCATGAGCATGAATAATTCCTATGAACCGCTCTCTATCAACATAATGCAAAAAAATTGTCATTTGCTCCTTACGTGATATATCACAAGATTCATCAACTAACAATGAAAAATAGTCACCGTTTAGATCCTCCATAATAGCTTTAATTGTTTCAAGCTTACCTGTAGTATCCTTTTGAATTTTATGAAAAGTCAACTAGTCATTTTTTAGAGTCTTTTTCAACACAATTTCACTAATTTTATCACACCGCTTCGCATACCATGAAAGAATTTCAAGAAAGTTACCTTTGTTTAGCGATGATTCATATTTACGATGTCCACGAAATGTCAATTCTTGATTCAAGAGAAGTCTCACCACTTCAATTGAAACCTTTAAACGAATTTTGTGCTCAAGCTTGATTTGATTGGATAGCTTAACAAATGCAGCTTGAATTGATTGTTCTTGTCGCATTAGATCTTCAGACCTCTTTTTTGCCTGAGCACTGTTTGACTTACCAATATGTGTATCTAATCTTTTTTTTTGTGCCAACCCTTGAACCCTATACTTGAAAATGCTTCACCTCCAACTGGATGAACGCTTTCATCTTGAAATAAATAGCAACACAAACAATAAGCTGCATTTTCAGTCACACTATACTCCAACCAATCATAATATTTTTTAAACCATTTGCGATTAAAACAACATTTTGATCCATAAATATCACTTTGAGGAAACTCTCGAATTCCAGGTTGATGAGGACCTCTTTGGATAAATGCTCTTCTAATCTCATCACGTTCATCCGGATCATAGTCTAGCTAATGTGTATTCTTTTCTTTGGATTTGCCGGTAAAGAATTCAAATCTACTCCTTATTTCGATCCTTTAGCAGAAGGATGAGTTTCTTCTAATTGGTTCGAGTTTTCTTACACCCATGGAGCATTTTGAGCTCATGAACTTGATTGTGGCAACTTCGAGGATATAAGAGAGAAAAATCTCTTCATTTGATACTCAACATGTATTACCAAATTAAAATTCTAATTAGAAAGTATTAAGCAAAGCATTGTTAAATAAATGAAATTTCAATTTATCAATATAAACTAAGAAGATAAAAAAATATATTATGAATGATTTCATTTTCTCCTCATTCAACATTTAATAAATAAAAACAAAATATTAAATAAAACAATTATAACCTTAATTTCAGAATCAAATACATAGAAATATACCTAATATTATTTGTAATTTTTCATTGATTTTAGAATGATAAGGATTTTTTTTAGTTGAAGAAATAAAAAATAACCAGAATATATATATATATATATATATATAGATAGATTTCGGAGCAAAAAACAAACTTGATGGATATTGACTATTGATGCGAGATTTGAGAGACAGAGAGAGTCTTTTTCCTTCAACAAAAATATATGCTCAAATTTTTGGGGATGAAAAGCAAGAGAGGCTCAAGAAGTGTTCAACAAAGAAGAAGACAAAGGGTTTTTAGAATTGAGAATAATAGGGATAGTACCTTTTTGGTTGAGTTTTTTTTTTTTAAAAAAAAAACTAAAAACAAAAAGGATAAAAGTTGTTGACTATTGGACTTTTAAACGTAAAAGTAACAAGATGTTGTACTTTTTATAGTTTCTAAAAAACTAAAAGGACAAAAGTTAACCTAGATAGCGGACAAAAGTGTGTGGACGTTTTATATATTAAAAACATGAATTAAAACTAAAATGTGGCAACAAGAATTCAAACTCGGGTTGGCTGGAAAAATTGAACCCTCTTCACCACTCGTCGAAGTGTCACACTTGTGTTAGTGGGGTCAAAAGTTAATATATACATATAAAATTTTAAAAATTGATTAAATATACACACACACACACACACACACACACACACACACATATATATATATATATATATATACGGTGTTATTTTTCAACGAAATGGATTCATATGAACCCACTTGACCCACTGTAGGTCCACCCTGCAAAATACATAACTCTTAGATTTTACTTTATATATTTTGCATTGGTATCAGAGCCAAGTTATAACAATAAGCTAAAATGTATTCACAAATACATTAATAACAATCCATAAAAGAAGTAGTCACACATAAAAACTATCATTGTAATACATTATCTCTTTCAAAATAATAAAACAAAAAGGTTCAATAACTAGTAAAAGATATCACTTATTTTTTTTCATTATATATTTTAAATGGAAAAACAAAAAAAAGTACTACTATCTTTAAAAAAATATTTTTCAAAAAAATAGTAGTGACTACTCTACCTTTAATATAAATAAATAATATAAAGTATTGAATGTTCTTTTCAAGAACTAACTTTGTGAAATTATGAAAAATACAGTATTTGGTCACTATTCATGAAGAAAAGGAAAAATTACAAGAAACTGGCCCTTGAATCAATGACAAAAAAATCCAAAATTAACTACACATATGCATCGCATATAAGCTATGAAGTCTGTAAGTATTGAGTCATGGCCATCCATGTAGATCGATCCAATCCAAGAAGTTGTCTAAGAAGAAATAAAAAGTAATTATCTATTATTTGAAAAAACATGAGAGAACAATTATTAAACTGGTAAACTTCTCAACCCCTCTTTATAAAAAGAATTTTAAAGGACAACAATGTGAACAAAAAAAAAATATGTAACATCCCGCCTTAGAAAGAGCTAGAAATAGAAAGAACTAAATTGGAAAGAGTCAAATTAAAAATTTTGGCAACTGAAGCTAAGTTATGAGTTTGGGTCAACTTCAAATTACCATAACTTTCAGTACATGATGAGTTATGTGGCCCATAAGATATCAAATGAAAGGTCTTGGAATCCTCTTTCCAACACCACCGAGTTTTGCTAAATTTTGAGTTTAGATGAGAGAGATATGGTCATTTGAAAATCCACATGTCCAGTTAAGGAAAGTTACCCGGATTTAAGAGGGGTATTTTAGTAATATTAGGGGTCTAAACTGATTTGATTTAGTTTTACAAATCCTAATTTACGCTAGCGTTTTGAGAGGAGTTTAAGAAGAGGAGAAAATGAGAAAAGTCAAGGCGTTCTTCAAGTTTTCTTGCGAATCGAAGATGTTTCGCCAAGGGTTTAATCCCTAAGAGGTATGTGAGTTCTCATAGTGTTGGGTTCGTTCACCCACACACTAATCATGTTATTTTCAGTGCAATTTTGTTCTTGAAGTTGAAGAATTTGGTTCTTGATGAGTTTTCTTGAAGTTTCATTCGTAATCCTGATTATTGAGGTTTTGATGAATTCTTTAGATAGATGTTAGTAGTTTGAGGGTTGTTTTGAGTAGATTATCATGTTCTTATGATGTATATTTGAATCTAAGTGAGTTGGGAAGAAACCATTCGATTCTAAACAAAATTAGGGTTAGAAAATGAGAAAGAAAATTCATCAAGAAATTCTGGGCAGGGTGTGGCACACCATGCCAGCAGTGCGCCACAAAAGTTGTTCTATAGTGCCCCCACCCTTTTTAACATCATTTAGCTCGTCTAAGTTCTTTAAAAGGATACATTCACTCCTTTTTAATTCCAATCACTCTAAACTATTTCTAAACATCGAGAGTTCATTTATAACATGAATCATAAACTTGAATTTATAATTCAAATTCAAGGTAGAGTTAAGATTCAAGTTTTGAGAGTTCCTTCGAGTCTTTTGAGAAGTCCTTTGCAAACCTTTTTAAACTTGTTTTAAGACTTGAGCATTTGAGTTTGAGGAAGAGTAGAGTTGAGTTGAATTTCTTTAAAATGATATATGGGAACTAAGTATTCCCAAGAGTAAATGTTTTTACATTTAAGATGAGAGAAAACACCAATTTCCAAAACACTTCTTGAACAATTTTGAGCACTATCTCTTTTAAGAGAAATATTTTGAGTAATAATCTCAAATCAGAGAAAGAGATGTGTTTTTTTAAACATATGAGCTAAGTTATATTTTTGGGAGTAGTATTGAGCACCTATCTAAAGAATGAAGAACCGCTACTGAACGAGAGCGAGTGAAGTGAGTAAGCACGGAACGAGCTAAATAACAATATAGTCAACTTGGGTAGAAAGGTTCATCCTTTTTTAATGATTCCTTATTGCTTTTTAGCATAGACTAGTGGATCCACTTAGTTAGTACGTCCTATACCCCCAAAAAGTATAGAATAGTTCTGACAGCGTGGGCTAGACGTTGTATCATTACATAGCTCATAGTGATGATTATCGGTTAGAGAATCTCCCATAGAGTTATTTTGTATTCTTATATACAACACATTTATTTTGTATTATTATATACAACAAAGTTATTTTGTATTCTTGTATACAAACTGAGTTATATTATAATTTCTAATGCATTGAGTTATTGTCTACAGTTTTAAAAGTTTTTCTCTATAATGCATCTTTACTACTACTTTATATTGAAATGAGTTGAGTAAGTTTGAGTATCCCTGAGTTGAGTTGAGATGGAGTAAGTTATTTCTTTAGTTCCAGTTCAAGCTTATGTCTTGTTTAGATTTTCCCTTGCATGCTCGTACATTTCATGTTCTGACGCCATTTGTCCTGCATCTTTCATGATGCAGATACAGGTAACTAGGATCATCAACCAACGCTTCGTTGATCCAGTCGAGTTCCAGAGTTGTTTGGTGAGTCTTCTTGCTTTCGGATGATCCCTTCTTTATGTTTTATCATTCCAGTTTTGTTATGATGATCAGGGGTCTTGTCCCAACATCCCTCATAGTATTAGATGCTTCATAGATAGATAGACATTAGTTCACGAGTCTTGTTCATTTCAATTACTATGTTCTAGACTTGAGTTGCCTCTTTGGCTAGTGAATGTTTATTTCTAAACTATTCTAAGTTGTCTAATTTGAGACTTTTTGAGTTAAAGCTTTCATTTGAGTTTATTCTATGTTGATTAAGTCTTCCGCTAAGAGTAAGTCAGGCCAAGGGTTCGCTTGGGGCCAACAATGGTTCTCGAGTGCCGACCACGTCCAAGGTTGTGACGCCCCGAGCCTACACCCTGGGCGGGATCAGCACCCGGAGACCATTTCTGGCCCCAAGCGAACCCTTGGCCTAACTTTCTTAATTCAGCGGAAACCTAACCCAACAGAATAACTCAATGCAATGCAATATTACAAAACAACTTAACTTATAAAATATGGCCATAAAGGCAACTCGAATCTCAAAATAGAATATTTACATATATACATAGATGAAAGACTCAAAACTAACTGACTGACTGTCTGTCTATGAAGCCTCTAAAATACTGAGATGGATATTGGGACAGACCCCGCAACATCCTAATAAAACAAAAACTAAGAACAAAAATAATTGAGTCCTCCGGAATGCAAGGAGGCTCACTACTAACTCTGGAGTGCTCAGCTGGATCAACGACGTGCAGAATGCTGATCCGGGGTACCTGTATCTGCATCATAAGACGATGCAGGCCAACTGGCATCAGTACATGGAATGTACGAGTATGCGAGCTGGAAAACTAAGCAACATAGGCTAGAAGGAAATTTGGAAGAAACTGAAAAGTTTACCTTGCTCAACTCAACTCAAC
>NC_064288.1:48164466-48187233 GCF_019186545.1 Solanum stenotomum
AGCTCTTATGTTTTTAAAACATATTTATTCCTGCTGATATGAGATAATTACTCAAAAACTAGCCCGAAGGCTCTTTGGAAATCTCAGTTTCCAACCTTGTTTAAATGTAAAAACATTTCTTTAAAACTTCTTTGGAAATACATAGTTCCTTAATAACTTTGAGAAATGAACTCAACTTTAAACTTTTTACTTTACTTGTACTCTTGGTTTGATGTGAAACTCTTAACTTAAAATGAAACTCTTAACTTTTGACTTGACTTGAAACTCAATACTTTTGACTTGACTTGAAACTCGAGTCTTAAAAAAATGAAGCTAAAACATTCACTAAAGACTCTTGAACAACTTTGAAAACTTGCTTTGACTTACTTCACTTCTAAGCTTAACTCTTAACTTCACTTGACTTCTAACTTTACTTGACTTGGAACTAACTCTCCTTGAATTGGATTATGAATTCAAGGGTAATGATTTGTGTTTGGAAGGACCCCATGATGATTAGGAATAATTTAGGACAGTTAAACTTAAGAAGAATTTCGAAATTAAATTCTGAAAACAGATCAAATTTTGTTCACAGAGGGAACACAGCTGCAACACAGACTTGTTTCTTGAAAGCAGCCTGACTTTTCTCCTTCATGTTGCCAACTCTAAACCCTCTTAACTTCAAAGGTTCTTTTCCCAAATACTTGGGGTCATAAACCCCTCAACATACAGTGGATTCCACTCAAAAACACAACCAAATCATGTCCCAAATCAGCAAGAACTTCAACAACACAACTAACAACTTTAACAACCAAAATAAATCTTTTCTTGGAATTAAAAATGAGTTGGTGTGTGGGGGTATGAACCAACCAACACTAAGGATCATAAAATCCCTCAACATACAAGAGATTCAACTCAAAAACACAACCAAATCATGTCCCAAATCAACAAGGGACTTCAACAACACAGTTAACAATATCAACAACACAACCAATTTTTTCTCAATAATAAAACGAGTTTGGTGTGTGGGGGAAAGAATCAACCCATCACTATGAACTCACATACCTATTAGGGATCACCCCCGACTATTTCCACGACGATCTTTGACGGAAACTCTTTGATCTCCTCTTCTTCTTCTCTTCTTTCTCTTCTTTCTCTCTTCTTCTCTTCTTCACTCAAGAACTCTAACTCTTACTCTTTTAAAATGGAACAAAAATGATCCACAATCAGCCTAACATAAAAATATAACCTCAAAAGAAATGATTTGTGAAAAGACCAAAATGCCCTTAAATTTCCGGACGGACTCCCTGCCAACTGCCCAACTTTCAAAGGGCATAACTCGCTCATACAAACTCGGAATCGAGCAAACTTGGTGGCATTGGTAAGATCGTTCCAAGGGATTTCCAAAAATAACTGAAACTACTCCTGGCTCATCCTGAGCTAAGAGTTATGACTGCTCAAAGTTGGCCAAAAACTCACTGATTTCCACCCTTAGCCAAATTTCCAGATTTTGAATTTAGCCAAATTTCCAGATTCTGAACTTAGCCAAATTTCCAAAAATGACTACTTCCAATTTCAAGCTTCTTCATATTCATTTTAAATTGTCGGATGTTATAAAGGTGTAGACTCGGGGCGTGACAAAAAACTTTAAAGTACTTTTTCTATTTGAAGATCAACAAAGGTGTGAAACACAAATATACATTTAGTTTGTGAATTAAATTTTGTTTCCTAATGATTCAAAGAGGGACTTTGGAGCAATCTTGTTAAAGTAGAACAATCAACGACTTTCGTTGCTAATACAAGATACACAACTCATCGATTTGACTTTATATTTTTTTACAGTGGTATCAGAGCCAAGTTACAACAATGAACTAAAATGTATTCACAAATACATTACTAACAATCCAGAAAAGAAATAGTCACACATAAAAACTATCATTGTTATATATTATTTCTTTCAAAATAATAAAACAAAAAGGTACAATAACTAGTAGAAGAGACTACATTATATATTTTAAATGAAAAAACAAAAAAAAGTACTACTATCTTAAAATACATATTTCAAAAAAATAGTAGTGACTACTCTACCTTTTATATAATTATATAATAGAAAGTACTGGATGCTCTTTTCGAAACTAACTTTATGTAAATATGAAAAGTACTTTATTTTGTTATTATTTTTAAAGTAAAGGAAAAATTACAAGAATATACTATTTAAGACATTAATTTATATAATATTATTCTAGTCTTTTTATTTATGACATTAACATTTTAATTATATATATGAAAATTTATTATAAAATAAATAGATGCACAATTTAAGACCTATTTATTGGTTAGTGAGCTGATTTTATGAAACTCATATTTTACCTTTTATTTTATTTTACTTTTTAGAATCTCAATCACAATTATATTTGGATATGTTCCTTTAATAAATATCTCACTTTTCTCTCTCTCTCTCTTGTTAACCTTATAGAGAATGAATATCACTGTTTCATTCTCTTTTTTTCTTGGTATTGACTAATTGTTGCACTCTTTTTTTCTCTTTTTCAATGTCATCTTTATCAAGGATATGTTTTGTATCTCCTTCTTAAAAATATTCATTAACAAATTGCTTTCATTCTTTTTGTTTCTTTTCAAAATCATCCCTTACAACACAGAAAAACATTTCTTCTTGAAAAAGATTGATTATGCGTAAGAACGTTATTTTTGATAATATTCTCCGAAAGAGTCATCGTTTGATGAAGTGTAATACCGATTTCAACAGTTACATCATTTATCACTCCTTTAATTTTGAATTACACATACATTCTTGCGTCAAAAGTTCAGAAATAGTTACACACAAATAACACTGTAAATAGAATTACAGTTTAATTAATATGGTAACATGAATTTAGTAAACTCTTCAAACTGATATTTGTGTATTGATATAGTTTATGATACAAAATAATATAATTAATCTATTGATTTAAATGTTGTGCAAAATTGGTATAAATTATATTATTGAATGTGTCTAAATCTATTGTTTTTCTTATGGTGTATATTATTATGATGTATATAAGGGTTACAAGTTTGTGTACACTTTAAACTGGTATACAATGTAAGATATACACCATTATTTGCACCACGAAATAACCAAACAATATCAGCTAACAAACTAACCATTGTCATATAACAAACAATACTAAATTTTCATGCTTAATCAAAATAATTTATAAAATTCATTTATATTTGTTGTTAATTTTGTTTTTGCTATATGACTAATACCATCATACACAAAACTATTGTTGAATTAATTTTTAATCGAATAACACGATAAATAACATAAAAACAAAAATACAACATAACAAATTCGTGTATATATAATATCTAATAATATTAACTACACCAACACATACACCACAACCCAAAGAACCTATGTATCTAAAATATATTTACACCTATACATAAATCACTAATTAATCAATAATTTAACTATAGGCAAGTACCTATGTATGGTGCAAATTAATTGAGAACGTTATGATCTATGTTGTACAAATCAAGACCAAAAAACACCAATCACCAAAGTTATAACAAGATATGTTTATAAAAAAAGATCAACAAAATACTTCAAAAATATCATAATCGAAGCAACTACTAAGGTGAATATCTGTTACATCCCATCTTCCGTCATGCTGAATTAAAATTGAGAAAATGTTTATATTTTTCATCGAACACACTTTCCCATTGAACTAGCTGTCGGAGAAGGGGAACTTCAACTAAGAAAGAAGAAGAATAAGAAGAATTGCTTTAAGTATGGCCATTTTGTGTTCGAATTCTAAACCGGCGAGGCGCTATTGGATGCTTCTGATCAGTAGAACACAAAGAAGAGAACAGAGGAGGTACAAAGTTTGATTTTGATTAGAGTTATGAGAGAAAAGCATTAACTATATCTAAGATATTTGTGGAAGGTAAATAGGAGAGGGGAAGAAAATTAAGGAATTAAAATATCTTCAAATAATAAATCGTAGATTGTCATGCTCTTTTTTTTTTCTTTTTTTTTAAATATCCTTTTTAAAAATTATTTTACTGTTTTTATAAAAAAAAATCTATTGCTATGTTGGTGAAAAGTAGAACTGGTGTTATATAGTGATTATTTATGTGCTTATTTTGTATAGTTAGATTTTTTTTTCCCTAAAGAATAAAATATCAACTTCTTTACAAGGAACAACTTTTCAGAAAAGCATGAAAAATACTTTCACAATTTTTTTTTCATTCAACGTTACATTCACAGGTCTTATTAAAAATACAATACTCCTTTTAAAAGACTACTTTTGAGAAAAAGTAAAAGATACTTTTACAAGACCCAGCAAAATACATAATTTAACAATAAATATATTTGACACAACTTAAATTGGCACGAATTGGCACAACTCCATTTTTTCATATTATTTTCGTAATTAGAGGGGGTGGCAAGGATGGATCGGTACATTCATTTTTTATTTGCACCCAAAATGTCCTTTAAAATTTAAAACACTAAAAGTAACTCCTAAATCACTACTTTATTTTCCAAAACACTGCCCAAGGATTACAATCCCAAAAAATAACTCTGCCTAAGAAATAACTTGTCAAAATCCTAACCGCTGCGCAGAAGTTGGTGTGTGAGGATTTCACTTTTTGAATAAAATAATATATGGGTCCTACCTTTCTCAACTTCATTTATTTCTTTCTTCTCTCCTTTTCTCCTCACACCCTTTTTTTTTTTGCATTTCTTCCCTTTCACTTTATTTTAATTCAACTTTTATATTGATTTTTCAAATCAGTTTTTTAGTCATAAAATTTATTTATCTTATTATTTTTATTTTATTTACATACCTTTCAGATACATTTATATTATTTCAACTTATTTAATCATATCAAAATATAAGAAAGAAAAATATGGGAGGAAATTATAAAATGTAAAATTAAATATTTATCTACAAAGTGAAAATCTAACTAGTCAATCAATTAAATTATCAAAATAGTATTTGATATGTGTAGACGATAATCTAATTTTTATCTAATTATATCTAATACAATTATGCCGTCCTTATGTTCCTCCAAGACGTGATGTAACGACCTGTTAGGCCGTTTCGAATACTAGAACTATTTCGACTATTGCCGTAAATTTTAAATGATAATCTTGAACTATTGGTGTAACTACAATTATTTAGTTAGTGATATTTATTAATTAATTAATTAATATTTTGTTGATTGTAAATGGGTCAAGCCTGAAATTTAATTAATACATTATACCACATGACCCATATTTATTAAAATAAATCAATGAAATTTAACATTGATTTTTTTATTGAATCATAATTTTATTTTCCCTAATTATTTAAAAGAAAACAAAGGGAGCGAAAATACTTACCTGGACGACAATTACAAGGAGTAGTTGTGAAGCTTCTTCAACTAGTATATTATTTTTTGGGAAAAAGGATAAATTTATTTCGAACTATCATAAATGGTATCTAAATATCCTCCGTTATACTTTTAGGACATTGATGCCCTTACCGTCTAATTTGTGGGATGTATATATCCTTTGAACTAACGGAGGGACACATGTCTCGATCTTAAAGACCTACCCAAAATTTATTTATTTTTACCCATAATTTTTTTTAAAAAATAACCAAGTAAAAATCCACCCAAATAACTAAGATCCAACCCAAATTATAAGCCAAATTCTTCATATGCCCATTTCAAAAATTATTTCATTCCCAAAAGAATTCAAATCTTGATACCACAGGCCACATCATACATCTAAAATGAAAAGCAATACGCTGAAGCATATCAAAGAATCAAATCGGAAACAAAATTAACATCAATAAACTTTCAAATTCCAAGGAAAAAAAATTAAATTTAGGGTAAGAGTTCACTATACGTCAATCAACAAATTACAAGCCCTAATATGCTTAAAGAAGTAATGGAACACTTTGAAGATCAAATTGATGAAAATATCAAAACTTTATCAAAAATCTCAACAACATACTATCATGAGGTCAAATCTGAAAACCAATCACTAAATGAGAAGACAAATTTAAAAATCGAAATGCTCCAAAAAATAAAAATAAAGTGAGCACTTTGAGGACTAAATTGATGAGAAGATTTGAACTTGGTCAGAAATCACAGTCAACTTGAACACTTTAATCTTTGCCTAGGTTTATTTCCATGTCAGTTGAAGCAAGACACTTCAGTTTTTTTCACTCAATAACATCAGCAAATCATTTTGAATCAAGGAAATGAGTTTTCCTACAATACCCAAATGGGGTTCTTCTCTTTTGCCGTTGCTGAGACCGAATTGTTTTTGCCTTTTCCGTGTGATTCCGTTCAGCCTAAAGTATCTCTTTAAATTTGATATAAGGTCTCAATTAGGAAATTAAATGGGTAATGAAAGTGAAATTTTTGGGATGTTTTTGGATTATAATTAGAGTGTGCGTTTCAAGTTATTTCGGTGGGTTTTGAATTTCTTGCGTGGGTTTTTTAATCATAGGTAAAAATCAAATAAATTTTGAATAGATTTTTAAGATTGAGACACATGGTCCTCCGTTAGTCTAAAGATATATACATGAAAAATGGTATTAGAGCTATGGATGAAAAGAAATATAAGAAGAAACATACTAGTAGAAAGTTAAGAAAAATAAGAAGAAAATTAAACAAATTATATCCGAAATATAAATAACTCAATATCACAAAAACTAATAACAAAAAATTAGATCAATTAATAGATAATATATCTAAAATAGAATATAAATATATTCGATATTTAAAAATACAATGAATAACGAGAATAACGAATATAGACAAAAACTTACTGAAATAATTATAGCAAAAAGACAAGAATTAGCACATAGGCAAAGTAGACTTAACAATAATATATTCGCAGGAACTTGTAAAAAATCTATAGTAGCATAAAGAAAAACTATTTTATATCTACAAATACAGATAGAAAGTTTAGAATATAAACTTCAACACAATCTATAAATGAATAAGGAAGAATATGTCATAGACGAAAAAACATATGAAAACTATGACTGATTAAAAATAAATATAATATTTTCTAATCTAGGAATAAGATACAAAAAAAATAGGTGACAATATAAGTTTAATATTAGAGAAAGAAACAGTAAAACTAGAAGATAGTTTAACTGCTATGATAAGAATAACAAAAGATAATGAAGAAATAGATAGAAAAATGATAATTGAAAAAATAAAACAACAAGCAAAAAAGGAAGTACAACAATTAGAAGAAGTAAAAAATACTAAAATAATAGAACTAGAAAAAGAGCTGACAATGTTAAAAGAGATGTATGAAATGAAACAAAAAGAAAAAGAACAAAAAACGAAATCAGCAAATGAGATAAATAAGTTTAAATAAAAATTGCAATTAGAAGAAGAACTAGAAGAAAAATAACCAAGATAATCTACCTGAAATAAGAATTGATGAAATAAATGACGATGAACTAGATGGACAACATTCAGAAACAAGCGAAACATATACGAAACTTTTAGCAAACATAAATAATACAAAGAATTTAGAAGTAAATACTGGAGACATAGACATGGATGAAAAACCTATCACATCAGGATTAAAAAACCAAAAAATTTAAATCCAAAATATTATAATGAAAACTATGGACAATATGATAGATAAAAAACTATATGGGATAAAAGATTAAACAAAAAATGGACGCCTAAACCAATAACCAAACAACATAATTTTTTAGATTTAAACTGTGTAGCAGATATAAATAAAACAATCCAATTATGGATGAGATATATATCAAAACAATTAATAGATAACAAAATAGTAATGACAGAAACACCAGGATATACAGAAAGAACACTTATAGAAACAGTAAAATTATGACTACAAAATTTATCAGATGAAAGTTTACAAACTCTAAGAAGTAATAAAAAATTTGATGGTGAAATAGCTATTACAACTATGAAAATATTATATAAATACGAAACAGCTATAAGAAACGAATTTAGTAGTATGACAACAGAAGTAGAAGAACAAAATAAAAAAAAATCATAAACCGGAATCTAATGACAAAATTAGCAATATGTAACATGTGTTATATAGATGAATATACATGTGCATTTAGAGAATACTATTATAAAGGAACATATAACATAGAAGAAAGTAAATAAATAATAAAATTATATTTTACAAAATTACTGGAACCTTTTAATTCAAAAGTAATAAAAAGTTGGAATGAAGCAGGACTAACAGATACCTTAGGAGCTAGAATAAAATTCTTACAACGATGATTTATAGAACTATGTAAAAGTCATAAAGAAGAAATAAAAATGGAAAAAATACTAGTAAAAAACTTAGCATGTTGCAAAAATAAAATGGCACCCCAATTTGGTTGTACGGACAAATACTATAAAAAGAGATATGACAAAAAATATAGATCAAAATATAAATATAAAAAACCAAGAAGAAGATACTATGTAAAAAACTACAAAACCAAAAGACCATATAGATCAAAAAGAAAACTAACAAAATGTACTTGTTATAATTGTGGGAAATTAGGACATATAGCTAGAGATTGTAATATACCTAAAAGTCCAAAGAAAAAACAAATATCATAAATAATAATAGACGATGAAAAATATACGCAGAGAGAGTACGTAGATTATAAATTAGAAAGTGAAAATAGTATATATGAATTATCAAAAAACGAAACAGACGAAATGGAAAATAATTCAGTAATAGAATCAAATAATGAATACTACTGAAATAGATATACAAATAATAACTACTGAACAATTATGCCCCGAACTACCAAAAGCATTAATGTATACCGAAGAAACTACAGAAAAGGAAATAATCATTGGAGGAGTACCAATAGTAATAAAATTTAAAATATATCACGGAGATGAAAATATCACTTTAGGAATAAAATGGCTAGAACAAGTAAACCATATAATCTAGAAGACAAACAATTAATAATAAATTATGAAAATAAAACAATAATAATAAAAAGGACTTTAGTATGATATAAATATGAAAATATATATACTTGCAAAGATAATAATAGAGGGTTATTACAACAAACATTATACACCAATGATAGATACAGGAGCAGAAACTAATATATGTAAATACAATTGTTTACCAGAGGATAAATGGGAAAAATTAAAAACACCGATAGTAGTAACAAGATTTAATAACGAAGGAAGCATGATCACATATAAGGCAAAAAATATAAAAATACAAATATGAGATAAGATATTAACTATAGAGGAAATATATAACTTTGAATTGACTACAAAAGATATGCTATTAGGAATGTCATTTTTAGAAAAACTATACCCACATATAATAACAAAAACACACTGGTGGTTCACAACACCGTGTAAACAAAAAATAGGAGCAAAAAGAGTAAATAACAAAAAACGAAAAACAATAGAATGGATAAAAGGAAGTGAAAAAATTACACAAAAATTAGAAAATGTAAAAGAAGAAGACCCTAAGATAGAATTAATTATATTCTCTATAGATAAAGTAAAAATAATCCAAGATAAGTTAGAATTATTATATAGTGAAGATCCTTTACAAGGATGGGAAAAACATAAAACAAAAATAAAAATTGAGCTAATTGATAATAATAGCATAATAACCCAAAAACCATTAAAATATAATTTTAATTATTTAATAGATTTAAGATACATATAAGTGAATTACTAGAAAAAGGGTACATACAAGAAAGCAATAGCAAGCATACAAGCCCAACATTTATAGTAAATAAACATAGTGAACAAAAAAGAGGAAAAAGTAGAATGGTTATTGATTATAGAAATTTAAATGCAAAAACTAAAGCATATAACTACCCCATACCAAATAAAATATTAAAAATAAGACAACTATAAGGATATAATTACTTTAGTAAATTTGACTGCAAATCGGGATTTTACCACTTAAAATTAGAAGAAGAATCTAAAAAACTTACAGCATTTACAGTACCACAAGGACTTTATGAATGAAATGTACTACCATTTGGATATAAAAATGCCCTAGATAGATATCAACACTTTATAGATAACTACTTTAAACAACTAAAAAATTGTGTAGTATGTATTGATGATATATTACTATATTCTAAAACCCAAGATGAACACATAAGATTATTAGAAAAATTCATATATATTATAGAATATTCAGGCATAAGCCTAAGTAAAAAGAAAACAGACATAATGAAAAGCCAAATAGAATTCCTAGGAATACAAATAGATAAAAATGGAATAAAAATGCAAACGCATATAGTACAAAAATAATTAACTCAAATGAACAGGTAGATACGAAAAAGAAATTACAATCATTTCTAGGACTAGTAAACCAAGTAAGAGAATACATACCAAAATTAGCAGAGAATTTAAAACCATTACAACAAAAATTAAAGAAAGATGTAGAATACCAGTTTGATAAGAAAGACCAAACACAAATACAAAAAATAAAATTATTATGTAAGAACCTATCTAAACTATATTTTCCGGATGAAAACAAAATATTTACCTATATAGTAGAATCAGACGCCAGCGAAAAAAGTTATGGAGGAATCTTAAAATACGAGTATGATGAAGAAAAAATAGAACATCATTGTATATATTATTCAGGAACATTTACTAATACAGAAATAAAATGGGAAATAAATAGGAAAGAATTATATTCAGTATATAAATGTTTATTATCATTTGAACCATATATCGTCTATAACAAATTTATTATAAGGACAGATAACACACAAGTGAAATGGTGGCTAACAAGAAAAATACAAGATTCAGTGACGACAAAAGAAATAAGGAGATTGATATTAAATATATTAAATTTTACATTCACTATTGAAGTAATAAAAACTGATAAGAATGTTATTGCAGATTACTTATCAAGGCAAAGCTACTCAGACTGAGAAAGAAAATACAATTGAAGATATACTCAAAGCCATTACTACACTTTGTACCAAAGTGTATAGTATGAACAATGAAATACAAAAACTAAAGTATAAAGCTAGTACAAGTCAGCAACATAACTATAAAAATGCGGAGCTACGTCGATCGGAAGACGAAAAAATTCCAGAGATAGAAGGAGACGTTGGAAAACTCCCTAAAACCCATAACATTTGTGCAATTACAACTGTAGGTACAAACAAGCAAGTTAGTGAAAGACAACACACGAATATAAATTTGAACAAGTTATTTGAAAAACCATTACCCCAAAAATATCAAAAAACCTTTTGATCACAGAACCACAAACCTCTACATATGCAGATAGCCTACATCATGACAAGAAAACATATAATCATATCACACGTACCTATATAGAAAATATATATAAAATCCAAACTTACCTCAACCTTAACCCAAGGTCCACTATAACCAAAGAACCAAACCAAGATTACCTAACCCAAAAATTACAAGGTTATAATAAATTGATTGCACAGTAAAAAACTAATGCAAATTTAGTCAAAACATGTTACAATTACGGATTATTAAATACAGTATATACCTACGATGCAGAAGAAATAAACGAAATGCCAGAATTACATAAGACATTTATCACATACAAAAGAGTAACCAAGGGAAACTTATTTTATATAAAATTCTATACAGCACCAGCAGAGATACTATATGAAGAAATAAAACCTCTGATCCAAGTTGTAAAGATAGGTTTGACAAANATACAAATAGATAAAAATGGAATAAAAATGCAAACGCATATAGTACAAAAAATAATCAACTCAAATGAACAGGTAGATACGAAAAATAAATTACAATCATTTCTAGGACTAGTAAACCAAGTAAGAGAATACATACCAAAATTAGCAGAGAATTTAAAACCACTACAACAAAAATTAAAGAAAGATGTAGAATACCAGTTTGATAAGAAAGATAAAACACAAATACAAAAAATAAAATTATTATGTAAGAACCTATCTAAACTATATTTTCCGGATGAAAACAAAATATTTACCTATATAGTAGAATCAGACGCCAGCGAAAAAAGTTATGGAGGAATCTTAAAATACGAGTATGATGAAGAAAAAATAGAACATCATTGTATATATTATTCAGGAACATTTACTAATACAGAAATAAAATGGGAAATAAATAGGAAAGAATTATATTCAGTATATAAAAGTTTATTATCATTTGAACCATATATCGTATACAACAAATTTATTATAAGGACAGATAACACACAAGTAAAATGGTGGCTAACAAGAAAAATACAAGATTCAGTGACGACAAAAGAAATAAGGAGATTGGTATTAAATATATTAAATTTTACATTCACTATTGAAGTAATAAAAACTGATAAGAATGTTATTGCAGATTACTTGTCAAGGAAAATCTACTCAGACTGAGAAAGAAAATACAATTGAAGATATATACTCAAAGCCATTACTACACTTTGTACCAAAGTGGATAGTATGAACAATGAAATACAAAACCTAAAGTCTAAAGCTAGTACAAGTCAGCAGCATGACTATAAAAATGCGGAGCTACGTCGATCGGAAGACGAAAAAATTCCAGAGATAGAAGGAGACGTTGGAAAACTCCCTAAAACCCATAGCATTTGTGCAATTACAACTGTAGGTACAAACATGCAAGTTAGTGAAAGACAACACACGAATATAAATTTGAACAAGTTATTTGAAAAATCATTTACCCCAAAAATATCAAAAAACCTTTTGATCACAGAACCACAAACCTCTACATATGCAGATAGCCTACATCATGACAAGAAAACATATAACCATATCACACGTACCTATATAGAAAATATATATAAAATCCAAACTTACCTTAACCTTAACCCAAGGTCCACTAAAACCAAAGAACCAAACCAAGATTACCTAACCCAAAAATTACAAGGTTATAATAAATTGATTGCACAGTAAAAAACTAATGCAAATTTAGTCAAAACATGTTACAATTACGGATTATTAAATACAGTATATACCTACGATGCAGAAGAAATAAACGGAATGCCAGAATTACATAAGACATTTATCACATACAAAAGAGTAACCAAGGGAAACTTATTTTATATAAAATTCTATACAGCACCAGCAGAGATACTATATGAAGAAATAAAACCTCTGATCCAAGTTGTAAAGATAGGTTTGACAAATGATATGATAATACCAGAGATATCGGACATCAATCAGAGATACAAAAAATTGAGATGCCCAATTTTTATACTAATAAGAGAATAATCGGTATATCAACTATCATCCAAGAGTTAGCTAACAATTATTTAAACGGAAATGTTATATGGAGTTATTATTCTAGAGATCAGTTAATGATTTATTCCAATTCAAGAGAGCTAAGAAAAACAGATATGGATGAAGTCCAGAGATGAATTTTATCATTACTTAAACCAGAAGAACGGCCTACAATACGAGCACTAAAGACAGGATTTATTTCAACAGAGTTATTAACCAGATATTGTAAATTAATTGGACACAAATATCCATATCACATATGTTCAAAATGCAATGGAGAAGATAATGTAATCCCCGATGTCCAGCTGGAATGATTAAATGAGATAGAGACGGAAGAAGATAAGAAGAAGAAGACAAAAATAAAAAGATGAAGAAAAATGTACCAAGAAAGTCGTAGATAAAGAGATAAGGAAGAAGACATATGGCCAAAAGCAAAGTAAATAATCATGAAAAGTCTTAAAGTAAATAGTGAAAAGATAAAGTAAAGTCAAAGTTTTTTTGACTTATTGTGTAAATTATTGTAAAGTGTAGTAATTGTGTAAATTATTGTAAAGTGTAGTAAGTAGACAAGTGTAAAGTGATAAGTGTAAGAAGTAGACAAGTGTAAAGTGCTCAAGTGTAGTAGGTGGAGTGTATTATTAAGAAGACAAGTGTAAAAGTAATGGGGGAGGAGAATTAAGTGTGTAGTATAGTACGTGCACTAATTCCTTTCTATATAAAGGAATGTATATGTAATAAAATGGACAGACTGAAATAAACGAACTTTCATAAACAAGTTCTATTCCCTCTGTCAACACATACATTATTATTGCCATCTGGACCATAAGTACATGCATTTGCATTTAGTTTTAAGGTAAAGAAGAACTGGTTTTGGGTTTTTCTTGTTCTACTTGAAAAAACAAAAACAATTACTGTAAACTCAATATACTACTTTGTTCTTCTACTGTATTACTGTTGTTACTGGTGGGTATAGTAAGAATAAATAGAAACTGGAGGGAATATGAAGTGTTCTCTTATACTTTAAAGAATTTCTCCTTCACTAGTGGTGAAAAGGAAAGTTCAAGTGTTTAAATAAGAAAATACTTTTGCTTGTTAAAAAGGTCGGAAAGAATAACCCCTTGCGTCGTCATCGTCGCTCGACTCCAGCCAGAGGCGAACCCAGGATTTGAAGATAGAGGGCACTACTGAGAGTGACTCAAGGGTAAGGTTAGGAGTGGCACAAGGGTAAGGTTATTAAAGCGCTTGTAGTGTATTTTCTTTCTCAGCCTGAGTAGCTTTGTCTTGATAACTAATCTGCAATAACATTCTTATCAGTTTTTATTACTTCAATAGTGAACGTAAAATTTAATATATTTAATACCAATCTCCTTATTTCTTTTGTCGTCACTGAATCTTGTATTTTTCTTGTTAGCCACCATTTTACTTGTGTGCTATATGTCCTTATAATAAATTTGTTATATATGATATATGGTTCAAATGATAATAAACATTTATATACTGAATATAATTTTTTCCTATTTATTTCCCATTTTATTTCTGTATTAGTAAATGTTCCTGAATAATATCTACAATGATGTTCTATTTTTTCTCCATCATACTCGTATTTTAAGATTCCTCCATAACTTTTTTCACTAGCGTCTGATTCTACTATATACGTAAATTTTTTGTTTTCATCCGGAAAATATAATTTAGGTAGGTTCTTACATAATAATTTTATTTTTTGTATTTGTGTTTGGTCTTTCTTATCAAACTGGTATTCTACATCTTTCTTTAATTTTTGTTGTAATGGTTTTAAATTCTCTGCAAATTTTGGTTTGTATTCTCTTACATGGTGTACTAGTCCTAGAAATGATTGCAATTTATTTTTCGTATCTAGCTGTTCATTTGAGTTAATTATTTTTTATACAATATGTGTTGGCATTTTTATTCCATTTTTATCTATTTGTGTTCCTAGGAATTCTATTTGGCTTTTCATTATGTTTGCTTTCTTTTTACTTAGGCTTATGCCTGAATATAATATAATATATATGAATTTTTCTAATAATCTTATGTGTTCATCTTGGGTTTTAGAATATAGTAATACATCATCAATATATACTACACAATTTTCTAGTTATTTAAAGTAGTTATCCATAAAGTGTTGATATCTACCTGGGTATTTTTATATCCAAATGGTAGTACATTTCATTCATAAAATCCTTGTGGTACTGTAAATGCTGTAAGTTTTTTAGATTCTTCTTCTAATTTTAAGTGGTAAAATCCTGATTTGCAGTCAAATTTACTAAAGTAATTATATCCTTATATTTGTCTTATTTTAATATTTTATTTGGTATTGGGTAGTTATATGTTTTAGTTTTTGCATTTAAATTTCTATAAGCAATAACCATTATACTTTTTAGTCTTTTTTGTTCACTATGTTTATTTGCTATAAATGTTGGGCTTGTATGCTTGCTATTGCTTTCTTGTATGTACCATTTTTCTAGTAATTCACTTATATGTATCTTAAATTCTATTAAATCATTAAAATTATATTTTAATGATTTTTGGGTTATTATACTATTATTATCAATTAGTTCAATTTTTATTTTTGTTTTATGTTTTTCCCATCCTTGTAAAGGATCTTCACTATATAATAATTCTAATTTATCTTGGATTATTTTTACTTTATCTATAGAGAATATAATTAATTCTATCTTAGGGTCTTCTTCTTTTACATTTTCTAATTTTTGTGTAATTTTTTCACTTCCTTTTATCCATTCTGTTGTTTTTCGTTTTTTGTTATTTACTCTTTTTGCTCCTATTTTTTGTTTACACGGTGTTGTGAACCACCAGTGTGTTTTTGTTATTATATGTGGGTATAGTTTTTCTAAAAATGGCATTCCTAATAGCATATCTTTTGTAGTCAATTCAAAGTTATATATTTCCTCTATAGTTAATATCTTATCCCATATTTGTATTTTTATATTTTTTGCCTTATATGTGATCATGCTTCCTTCGTTATTAAATCATGTTACTACTATCGGTGTTTTTAATTTTTCTCATTTATCTTCTGGTAAACAATTGTATTTACATATATTAGTTTCTGCTCCCGTATCTATCATTGGTGTATAATGTCTGTTGTAATATCCCTCTATTATTATCTTTGCAAGTATATATATTTTCATACTTTTATCATACTAAAGTCCTTTTTATTATTACTGTTTTATTTTCATAATATATTATTAACTGTTTGTCTTCTAGATTATATGGTTTTACTTGTTCTAGCCATTTTATTCCTAAAGTGATATTTTCATCTCCTTGATATATTTTAAATTTTATTACTTTGGTACTCCTCCAATGATTATATCCTTTTCTGTAGTTTCTTCGGTATACATTAATGCTTTTGGTAGTTCGGGGCATAATTGCTCAGTAGTTATTATTTGTATATTTGTTTCAGTCATTGATATAGTATTCATTATTTGATTCTATTACTGAATTATTTTCCATTTCGTCTATTTCGTTTTATGATAATTCATATATATTATCTTCACTTTCTAATTCATAATCTACGTACTCTATCTGCGTATATTTTTCATCGTCTATTATTATTTCTGATATTTGTTTTTTCTTTGGATTTTTAGGTAATTTACAATCTCTAGCTATATGTCCTAATTTCCCACAATTATAACAAGTACATTTCGTTAGTTTTCTTTTTGGTCTATATGGTCTTTTGGTTTTGTAGTTTTTTACATAGTATCTTCTTCTTGGCTTTTTATAGTTATATTTTGATCTATATTTTTTGTTATATCTCTTTTTATAGTATTTATCCGTACAACCAAATTGGGGTGCCGTTTTATTTTTGCAACATGCTACGTCTTTTACTAGTATTTTTTCCATTTTTATTTCTTCATTATGTCTTTCACATAGTTTTATAAACCATCGTTGTAAGAATTTTATTCTAGCTCCTAAAGTATCTGTTAATCCTGCGTCATTCCAGCTTTTTATTACATTTGAATTAAAAGGTTCCGGTAATTTTATAAAATATAATTTTCTTATTTCTTTACTTTCGTCTATGCTATATGTTCCTTTATAATATTATTCTCTAAATGCACATGTATATTCATCTATATAACACATATTACATATTGCTAATTTTGTCATTAGATTCCAGTTTATGATTTTTTCTTTATTTTGTTCTTCTACTTATGTTGTCATACTACTAAATTCGTTTCTTATAGCTATTTCGTATTTATATAATATTTTCATAGTTATAGTAGCTATTTCACCATCAAATTTTTTATTACTTCTTAGAGTTTGTAAACTTTCATCTGATAAATTTTGTAGCCATAATTTTACTGTTTCTATAAGTGTTCTTTCTATATATCCTGGTGTTTCTGTCATTACTATTTTGTTATCTATTAATTGTTTTGATATATATCCCATCCATAATTGGATTGTTTTATTTATATCTGCTACACAGTCTAAATCTAAAAAATTATGTTGTTCGGTTATTAGTTTAGGCATCCATTTTTTCTTTAATCTTTTATCCCATATAGTTTTTTATCTATCATATTGCCATAGTTTTCATTATAATATTTTGGATTTAAATTTTTTGGGTTTTTTACTCATGATGTGATAGGTTTTTCATCCATGTCTACGTCTCCTGTATTTACTTCTAAATTCTTTGTATTATTTATGTTTGCTAAAAGTTTCGTATATGTTTCGCTTGTTTCTGAATGTTGTCCATCTAGTTCATCGTCATTTATTTCATCAATTCTTATTTCAGGTAGATTATCTTGGTTATTTTCTTCTAGTTCTTCTTCTAATTGCAAATTTTCTTTAAATTTATTTATCTCATTTGCTAATTTAGTTTTTTGTTCTTTTTCTTTTTGTTTCATTTCATACATCTCTTTTAACATTGCCAGCTCTTTTTCTAGGTCTATTATTTTAGTATTTTTTACTTCTTCTAATTGTTGTACTTCCTTTTTTGCTTGTTGTTTTATTTTTTCAATTTTCGTTTTTCTATCTATTTCTTCATTTTCTTTTGTTATTCTTATCATAGCAGTTAAACTATCTTCTAGTTTTACTGTTTCTTTCTCTAATATTAAACTTATATTGTCACCTATTTTTTGTATCTTCTTCCTAGATTAGAAAATATTATCTTTATTTTTAATCCGTCATAGTTTTCATATGTTTTTTCGTCTATGGCATATTCTTCCTTATTCATTTATAGATTGTGTTGAAGTTTATATTCTAAACTTTCTATCTGTATCTGTAGATATAAAATAGTTTTCCTTTGTGCTACTATTGATTTTTTACAAGTTCCTGCGAATATATTATTGTTAAGTCTACTTTGCCTATGTGCTAATTCTTGTCTTTTTGGTATAATTATTTCAGTAAATTTTTATCTATATTTGTTATTCTCGTTATTCATTCTATTTTTAAATATTGATTATATTTATATTCTATTTTAGATATATTATCTATTAATTGATCTAATTTTTCGTTATCAGTTTTTGTGATATTGAGTTGTTTATAATCCGAATATAATTTATTTAATTTTCTTCTTATTTTTCTTAACTTTCTACTGGTATGTTTCTTCTTATATTTCTTTTCATCCATAGTCCCATCACCTATGCAATGTGGTTTATACGATTGGATGGGTTAGGTTGCTAGTTATGGTATAATTATTAAAAGCTAAACATGGGTTTCGCCACTGGTTCGTAATCTGTGGGCTTCCAATTTTAATTAGTATTACTCCCTCCTTTTCAATTTATATGGCACTTTTCGAATTTCGAGATTCAAACAAGTTTTACTTTGATCGTAAATTTTTCATGTATCTTTTAAATATTTTGAATTGTCAATTATTGTGACTTATAGTAATTTTTACATAGTTTATAAATATATAAATTTTATTTCAAAAAAATTGAAGATTCGATGCGCAAATTCTCTATGAAACTTAAATTGTTTGAATCTCGAAAAATGAAAAGTGCCGCATAAATTGGGATAGAAAGAGTTTTTTATTATTACATTATAAAGTAAGTTGTGATATATTGAGATATGTAATTAAATAGAGGTGTATTATATTATATGAATTTCATTAAAGTTATGGTAATTGAAAGAATTGAGACTTAATTCCAGGCTTAAAAAATTAAGAAATAGGAGACTTGGCATATTAATTGACATCAAGATTAGAAAATTGAATATAGATTTGTGCTTGATAATTTTTAGATCTATGCTAGATGTATAGCAATATGGATGTCTATGGACTCGTTTGCTTACAAATATTGTATACTTGATAGATTGCAAACATTTTAGGGCATCAAGGAAAGAAAAGGCAGTGGGGAATTAGCTTGCTTGACTTCAATTCTTCAGTTGAGGTAGATTATGGGTTGTTCTATATGATAGGGAGACTCTTAATAGTGATTGATAGTCATTGAGTTATGTCATGAAATTTCCTATGTACTTCATTGTTGTGGTTTGGATGATATACATGTTGTTGTGATTGGTTTGTAATCGCAAGACTGTGGAATTCATAATCTCAAACTTGCCCAATAAAAGTGATGCCTTGAATAATTTAAAGAAGGCTTGATGAAATATTTTTAATGAAGTGAAAAATGATGAGAAAGAATGATGAATTAACTATATTATTGGATCAGATGCCACGAGTAACCAATATATATTTGGATGGGGTGCACGAACAATCATGATATTATTGGATCGGGTGTCATGTTCCGGTGTAACATTAAAGGAAAACATATTAAAATAACTTAATGTACTCAATCTCAAATAACCCAATTCCCAAAAGAGCGTAGTGTGGAGGCCTGAGTCCTCATATTTGTTCTTGATATTGTTGACTGATCACGTACTTGATTCGGTATTGTTGCCACTTGTTTATTTGTTTGTTGCTTGCCACCTGCTAAGTGTTATAGTTGATTTTTGTTATCACTTTATGTATTTTGATTTCCATCTTATCAGATAGAGGTATACAATTTACTTCTAACTTTTGGAGGACCTTGCAGGCTGAGTTAGGTACTAGATTGATCTTAGTACTGCATTTCACCCTCAGACTGATGGCAGTCTGAGCGGACAATGCAAGTGTTGGAGGATATGCTTCATGCATGCGTAATAGATTTTGATGGTCATTGGGATTAGTTCTTACCCTTGGCAAAATTTGCGTACAATAATAGCTACCACTCGAGTATTGATATGGCCTCATTTGAGGCATTATATAAGATGAGATGTAGGATTCTTATTAGTTGGTTTGATGCATTTGATGCGAGGCCTTGGGGTACTAATCTTTTGAGGGAATCTTTAGAGAAGTTGAATTCATTCAGGAGAAACTTCTAGCAGCTCAGAGCAGGCAGAAGGAGTATGCAGATCGTAAGGTCAGGGACTTGGAGTATATGAAGGGAAAGCAAGTGTTGTTGAAGGTTTCACCCTATGAAGGGTGTGATGAGGTTTGGTAAGCGAGGTAAGTTAGTCCAACATGTATTGATTCATTTGAAGTTCTTAAACGTATATGAGAGGTGACCTATGGATTGGTTTTTCCTCCAAGATTGTACGGAGTACACTCGATATTTCATATGTCTTTTTTTAAGAAATATCATGGTGATGGAAACTACACTATTCGTTGTGATTCGGTCCTACTTGATGAGAATTTGTCATATAAGAAGGAGTCTGTAGCTATTTTAGATAGGAAGGTTCTGTCACTCCCCGAGCTTACACCTTGGACATGGCCGACACTCGAGAATAATTGTTGGTCCCTAAGCATACATTAGCCTAACTGGCTACTTAGCGGAAGACTTACTCAAACGATAATTGGCTTAAAACAGAATTTAGAACATTTAAACTCAAAGTAAATACTCAACTTCAACTGTCTCTGAAATAATCAATAACATAAGTATAATAGTGTCACGACCCGAGCCTACATCCTAGACGTGGCCGGCACTCAAGAACCATTGTTGGTCCCCAAGCGAACCCTCATCCTGGCTGACTACTAGCGGAAAACTAACTTGAGCATACATAAGCATCAAATTGAAAGAAACGTTTAAAAAAAGTTTATTGAATCTCAAAACTGAACTGGATATACTTAGTATGAAACATAAGTTTTAAATAAAATATCGGTAACTAAAAGACTCTCCAAAACTATCTATCTATGAAGCCTCTACTATTAAGGAAGGATGTCAGGACAAGACCCACTATACCTCAAAACTACTAACTGGAAAGTAATTGTGAAGTCCTCTGGAATACAAGGAGGCTCATCAAATATAACTGGAGTGTAGAGTGAAATCAACGAAGCGTCTGTTGATAATCATGAACACCTATATATGTATCATAAAAGGATGCAGGTCGAATGTCATCAGTATATTGAATGTACGAGTATGTAATATTGTTGAATAAAAAATAAGTGAAAGAAAGGCTTGCAATAGATAACAATGAACTCAAAATTAATGTAAAGAAATAAAGGAGTAAAAGCATTTAAAGCTTTACAAAATATTTTCTCATCTCCGAACTCAACATAATAAGTGATATATAAAAATACACTTTAACTCTATTTAGGAGTTTCTCTATCTGACAACCATCACTATGAGCTATGTGATGATACACCATCTAGCCCACACTTCCAGAACTATCTTATACTTTGTCAGGGTATAGAACCTACTACTAAGTGGATCCACTAAGCTATGCTTAAAAACAATAAGAGATCATTTAAAAAGTATGACCCTTTACCCATGTTGGCATACATGGTTTATGGGAGTTATGAGTTGTCTGAACTCTCCACCATATCGGTGCTCAATACTACTCCCAATAATATATATTCATGCTCATATGTTTTAAAAAAACATAACTCTTCCTCTGGTTTTAGATAATTGTTCAAACTACCCTTTTAAAAGAAGTAACTTGATACGCTCAAATTACACCTCCTTTCAGAAGCATAAGCGATCGTTATAAGTAAAGAACCCAACTTGTAGGTTGGGATCGATCCCACGAGGAAAATGGTTTAGACTTTACTTTTAACCAACAATTATATTCGATTAGTCAAATTATTTCCAGAAACAGATAATAAAAAGGGGGGTTGTGCTTGTGTAAAACAAATAGTAATACGTAATATTGTAATCAATAATTAAACTCAACTTTGGTTGTTATCAAGATAAGAGAAATAACTAGGGTATACGTGTTTCCCATAATCTCATAACGCAGTAATCCTAGTAATAGCAATCCTTTTCTAGTGTATTACATGCAAAGTGATAAGTTAGGTATCTCTAAATCCTTGGTCCGGCATCTAGAGAATTTCACCCCGCACCTTGGTCCGGCTACGTGTGTATAATTTACTAACCCTTACCTTTACCTCATATTAGACATCATAATCGATGTTTGGCTTAGTTATTACTTCGCACCAATCGACACTAGCCTATTAGATAGTATCACACTAAATCTATGTTGATAATTCTTTTCTTGTTAATTACCTCCTTGGTCCGGCAAGTAGTAACAAGGCGAGTTCTAACGTTGGCCACCGTTAAAAAGACTTCTAAACGAAAGAATTATCAAT
>NC_064288.1:48187418-48210712 GCF_019186545.1 Solanum stenotomum
CATGCTGCTTAAACATTGATGACATAACTAGATACCATACTGCTTAAACATTGATGTCTTACTCGATTGTCATATTAATCATGTTTTAGAAACACTTTTCTCAAAACTCATCTTTACTTTCTCAAAACTCAGTTTAAAAACTCAAGTGTTGGCTTTAAAATAACTTTTCAAAATTTATAACTCAAAATAGAGTTCATGCTAAAATATAGACATGAACAAATCAACTCAAGGATCTCAATAACAATATAGAAACTCAATAATTAGGAGTAGAATTTTTAAAATAAACATGAACTGAAGAACTCAAAATCAACTTATCTCGAGAATACTCAAATCTAGGAAAAGATTACTAGATTACTCTTTTACTGATTTGAAAGAAGATGCAGTGTGTGAGGACGAACTAGTCCAACACTATGATAGCCTTACGAACTAGTCAAACACTATGATAGCCTTACATACCTGGAAGAACAAGGTTCTTGAAGAATTTTGAAGAAGAACTTGATTAGAAGCCTTGAAACCCTAGCGTAAAGGTAAATTTCTTGAGATTCTTGAATTAGTTTCTTGAAATCTCTATGGCCAAGAATTATGATTTTCATTAGTGATTCATAATTTTATAGAGGAATTTGAGTTGAAAAGAATGGAATTCTTGGAGAAAGACTTACCTTGAAGAAGAATCTTGGAAAAGATTGAAAGAATCTTGAATGGAGTCTTCTACTTTGATTTTTCCTTAGGGTTTTGCCCTAGGGTTTGAGAGAGAAAAGAATGATGGATAAAAAGATGAAAATATGATTGCTTTGAGCCTTTTATTAGTCAAAAATTTGTTTAGGATTTTCTTGGAGGTAAAAAGACAAAAACGATCCTTTTTAATGTTTTCCCATCGGCTAATTCGTAATAGCGTTGTATCGGGGTACTAAAATGGTCATAACTTTTTATTCAGAAATTGGATTGACGCGAAATTTATGGTGTTGAAAAATAGATTCAAATACCTTTAATTTGATAGGTTATGGGCCACGTAACTCTTTATATTCTAAGAGATATGGTCGTTTGAAGTTGACCCAAGTAGAATCTTACATCAAAACTTAATCGATAAGGAAACTTCAAGAACACTTATAAAGAACTCATCAAGAAATTAAACTGCTCAATATTTATGGATAGATTCGCAAGAGAAACTCATGATTGGTGTGTGGATGAACAAACCGAACACTATGGAAGCTTACATAACTCAAAGAACTAGATTTTTGGCGAAATCTTGAATTTCTTGAACGAAAGCTTGAAACTTCAAACTTTTTCTCCTCTTGAGTCTTCTCTCTAAAATCGTAAACGCTTTGGGAATGAATGAAATTGATTCTAATCAGTTCAGACCCCTAAAACCTTACTAAAAATGTTTAATCTGATTGGGTGAGGAAAAGACCAAAATACCCCTCATATTTTTGGGTAACTTTCCTTAATTTGACAGTTTGACTTCAAATGGGCATAACTCCCTCATACGAGCTCGAAAATTAGCAAACTTGGTGGCGTTGGAAAAAAGATTCCAAGACCTTTCATTTGGTATTTTATGGGTCTCCTAACTCATCATGTGCTGAAAGTTATGGTCGTTTGAAGTTGATCCAAAACTTAAAAGAACTTAGGAATGACTTGAATATTCCTTTTGGAAATGAAGGTGCTATAACTAGTGATCTTAATACTTAAGAAAATTTAAATTCCTCCATAAAATCTTACTCACAACGAAGAATGTCCGAGTCTTAGCTTAAAAAATTTTCGGGGTGTTACAAATAGTTTGCAAAAACATCTCAAGGAAAAGTAAATACGCAGAGACTCATCAACGCTATCTATCTATGAACCCTCTATTATTCAAGATGGATGTCGGGACAAGCCCACGACATCTCAAGAACACTGACTAGAAAATAAATGTGTAGTCCTCTAGAATGCCAGGAGGCTCACCCAAGCTCTTTGAAGTGCAAAGTGATCTCAACGAAACACTTGTTGATAATCTTGAACACCTAACTGCATCATAAAGATGTAGGTCAAATGACATCAGTACATTGAATGTACGAGTATGTAATATAGTTGAATGGATTAATAACTGAATTGATAAGGCAGAAAGAATACTTACCTCAACTGAACTCAATACAAAACAATAACAAGAGATGACAATATTTAAAGCTTCATAAATAAAAGATTTTAACTCAAGGATGTATATAAAAATACAATAAAATACTCTATACTCTTATTTTGTAGATTCTCTAACCGATTACCATCACTATGAGCTTAAGACAATTGTTCGGTTAAAAATTAGATTCTCAATAATAACTCAATAAATGTTCAAATACTAGGGCTCATGCTGAAAATGGACATGAACAATCAACTCAAGAATCTCAATACAAGATATATACCAACTCAATAATTGAGATTAGAATTCAGAACTCAACAATCAAACTTATCTCAAGAATTTTCAAAATCAAGGATGTAATCCTAGATTATCCTTTACTGATAGAAAGTAGATGTACGGCGTGCAGATGAACTCAGTCCATCACTATGATAGTCTTACATACCTGATTATCTTGAGCTTCATGAAGAACATTAGCTTTTTGGAGGAAACATTTGATATTGGAATCTAGGTGCTTGCTCTTGATAAAGAAACTCTTTTATAAAGTTCTTAGAGTGGAAGAACATGGGAAAATCTAGGGTGGAAGAATTCTCTTATTATCTTGAATTTTTTACTTGAAGGATTTGGGGTTCTTGTTGGAGAAGAGAAACCCTGGGTGAGTTTTAAGAGAATTTCTAAATACTTGAATGTTTAAATTGATTATTTTGAGAGAAAAACTAGTCAGTTGAATGATATATTCAGTTAAAACACTCAAAAATGACTTAGAATAGGTTTAAAAACTTGGGAAAGGACCAAAATAACTCTAGAACATGTGCAGGAAGTTGCTGGAAAAAAAGTGCAGCAAGCCTTCACGGAATGGTCTACCAATCATGGAAATTCCACCGTCCGTAGGTCCAGTCATAGAACATCGACTGTCTGACAGGGTTTCACTAAAATAGGCATAACTATTCCCCGAACGTGAAATGAGGCAAAGTTGGTGGCATTGTAAAGAGCATGTAGAGCTTTAATTTGATAGGTCATGGACCACCTAATTCCTTATGAGCTGGGAGATATGGTTGTTTGAAATTGACCCAAGTAAAATCTTATATTGAAACTCAATCGGTAAGAAAGCTTTCAACTCAGCTTTGTGCTAGGAGATTCTAGTGACCTTAATTTATATCCCAAATCATTCTCACACTAAAGAATTGACCTTAGCACCTAAGAACAATTAAGAATCACTCGGCACAACCTTATACATAAATGAAGAATAGTTCGAGTCTTAACTTATAAATTTTCGGGATGTAACAGGTTCGTAAGTTAAGATCAAAAGAGATTGCATGTGTGAAGGTCCAGTGGAAGAATCGATCGGTTGAAGAGTCCACTTGAGAGGCTGAGGTTGATATGCACGAAAGATATCCACACCTTATAAAATATTAGGACCAAAAAACAACGGACTAAGACATGTCGTCCACCGCTATTGTAAAAAATGATTGATAAATTAAAATAAATTTAAAACAATGTACGGCATGACTATTTATTAATTAAAAAATAATTATTTCTAATAAAAAGTGACGGACGACATCTCTATGTATATTAAATAAATAATTATTAATTACATATATATGGCGCAAAAATCTAGCAAAAAAAAGCGACGAACATAGAATCATTGTCTGTCGCTTTTTGAAAAATAAATAATCAAAATGACGGACAGCGTCTCAAATGGCGTCGTTTTTTAGCGACACCGTTCATTGTTTTTTATTTTTGTCGTTTTTAGCGGTTTTTAGTAATGGTGAACAACAAAAAGAAAATAAAAACCAAAAAAAAAAAAAACTTAAAACTTTTTCTGTATGAAGATCAACAAAGGTGTGAAACGCAAATATACATTTAGTTTGTGAATCAAACTTTGTTTTCCAGTGATTCAAAGAGGGACTTTGGAGCAATCCTGCTAAAGTAGCAAAATCAATGACTTCCGCTGCAAATACATACAAGGTACACAACTTATCGATTTTGCTTTATATATCTTATACAGTCGAATGTAATAATCAAAATTGAGTTTTGAAAATATTAAATTAGTTAAATCAGTAATTTATTAATTTTAGGTTAAGGTCTGAAACCCCTAATTTAGGTCTCTAGGATCACATGAATTCATGGTCTAAATCCTACCAACATTGTAGTATAATCTCAGTACATGTGGAGATCAATTCATCTCTGAAATATTTGGATGAAACATCAACAGTTCTGATTCAAGGCCAAGAACTCTTCTCCTCAAATTTGTCAAAAATAGCTATATAATTTCCTAAATCTCAATATATTTATATAAGTTGTCTCAATTGCAATTGTGAGACCGTAAATACTAAATGACCTTTGCAAATGTGAAAAATAAACTTCGGTTTTGTGATTAGGACTCTCACAATTGTAAAAAGTCGACATTGATTAACTTTTTCTTTAATTTTGTGATCTTTTGTTCTCTTTCACGGAGACCTAACCTAATGCCTCTCATTGCAAATGTGACACCAGTTGACAACAATTTCAATTGTTGTGCTAATATTATAACATAATCAGAATTTATTGAATCCCCAACACAAATCACCCCAACTTCAATTTTTTGACTCAAAAATATCATTATTGTGACGTGTGGCAATATTGGCCATGTCTCATCGCAATTTGACGTGTGGAAAACACATCATATAATACCAGTAGAGGGTGTCAAATGGACGGATTGGGTTGAATTGGAGATATTAAAAGGAAAAATTACTTAAATACACAACACTTCTTTACCTATTCTCAATATTTCCCTACTCTTTTACTAAAATACAAAAATCCCTTATTTTCCCCCAATTCAACTTAACCGGATACTTTAATAATTTAAGTATCCGCTCGTTATTAATTAAAGTATCCGCGCTGCTATATTAAGTATCCACACTGCTATATTATGTATCTGAAAAACACTAAAAAAAGGGATTTTTGGTAATTAATGAAAAAGTAGGGAAAGGAAGTAATTTATTTCTTATACTATGTCATTTGCCTAATTTTTACATATTAAAATGATTGAAATAACAATTGGGTTGGGTTATGACTCGCTGAAGTTTATTTTGGGCTCAAATGGGATAAATATCAGGTTGAGTCATTACCCGCGCAATTTGACCCGCTTAATCTCAATATTTTGAACATATTATTATTTAACTTTTATAAGCATAATTTGAATTTCAACTCAAGAAATTAACAAAAATAAGNTATAATACCAGTAGGGGGTGTCAAATGGACGGATTGGGTTGAATTGGAGATATTAAAATAATTGAAATAACAATTGGGTTGGGTTATGACTCGCTGAAGTTTATTTTGGGTTCAAATGGGATAAATATCAGGTTGAGTCATTACCCGCACAATTTGACCCGCTTAATCTCAATATTTTGAACATATTATTATTTAACTTTTATAAGCATAATTTGAATTTCAACTCAAGAAATTAACAAAAATAAGTTTAAAATGAATAGATAAATCCTAGAAGATATAAAATAGATAGTAATTCATACCTTCAATATGAGAACATACATTGCACTAATGCAAATTAAAGAGTCTTATAATCGGTTGAAATTCGAGATTACATTGGGCTCAATTGAAGATTTTTTAAGGGAAAATTACGCAGATAAACAAACATATATTTGTTAATTAGCTAACATAGCTATAGTCTGAATTAATTACAGCTCGTAGCTTAATTTTAGTTGTAATTACGTGCGCCTCTCTCCTCTCTTCCTCTCTCCTCGCCTCTCACCTCGCTTATACATATACAAATACATATTATATATATACACATACAATTATATGACAGATATACAAATGCAATCACATATCTCCACCCTCCTCCCTCTCTCGCTCACCTCTCTCATCCCTCTCCCAATTTCGCTCGCCAGATATACAAATATATATGTATACCAGTTACATATATATAATTATTTGTCAAATATACATATACAATTCGACATATATATATATACAACTTGTCTTTCTCCACTCTTTGCGCTCTCTCACTCACCTCTCTCCTCCCTCTAACATGTAGCTACCAATCGTAATTAACAAATTATAACTATTGAGCCTAATTAAAATTATTTTAGTGGCTATTTGTAAAAGTTTCCCTACTTTTAAAATATGTTAAAGCTTGAGGTTGAGATTGAATCCAGTTTAAATTTTCTTGAGCCCAACTCATAAAATTATAAATGGATTAGGCGAATTACCTATATTTGAGCTTATTTAAACACCCCTAAATATGAGACTAGAACACCCATTAATAAGTGCACTACAACACAAAGGATAAGATGGATGCATAAATGCAACAATATTGTGAAGTATGTTTATTAGCCAAATTGAGTTAGAGCCCGATTTAGAATTTCTAAAATATTAATGCACCATTAAAAAGATAGAATTTTTTTTTTGAAGAAAGTAATAAGTAGAAAATGATCTCTATTTTTTTGAGTAATTAAATAACTCTGTGTTTAACCAAGTATACAATTTAACTTTACTAGATCATAGGTATTAACAGATAATATTGAATCAAATTCTAAAGTATATGTACATAAAATATCTAATTTTATAGAAAAATCATGAGTTCACATGCACCATAAAATGGACAATAATTTCCCCCTAAGCAGAGTAGACCAAAGTTCCATATTAATAATAACAAGTTTGATGTAGTATTTTTCAACTTGTGCATGTCAATATTTGGAATCTTACAAGTTACCTACTTAAGACAAGAATTTTTTTTTGGTTATAATAGTGAAATTTTAATGTGTATATATATTTGGTTTTATTTGATACAGTTCAAGTGTAAAGTAATAGCTGTATTAAAATTCATCATGTTCAAGAGAAAGAATCAATTTGATACCAATATGAAGATATTAAAAGAGATAGTAGCTGAAAGTTTTAAAATTTTAATTGCAGTGAATTACTATATCCTTTTGATATTTGTTATCAAGGTTTTTAAAAGAACATAGTAATTCACCGAAATCAATTTTCAGTACATTTATGGAGGCATAACAGTGTATTCATTTCAATAAAACATTAAAAAATCTTTCTCTTGATAATATCGTTTAGATATTCGTAACAGGAATAACAATGTGTATCTGTTAACAGCAGCAAAAAAATGTTGATATCCAATTCTATTTCATTGGGAAATAAAATTCTGATTCCACAAATTAAATATACTGTTCCTCTTAGAACTCGAGGTGATGGGTCAGATTGAATCAGCTCCACATGAGTAATCAAAATCAAATATCCAAATTAATACAACAAATCAATAAGAAAAAACTAATCAGCATAACTTGGTTTGTTCAAACCAAAACACACCTGTCTGGAATGAATGAGGATTGATTACTCCCACTTGATTAATCGACTTCTACACTAGTCATGAACAATGGAATGAATGAGTATTGAAGCCTCATCTGTAGGTGGAACTGCATCATCTGATCAAAATCACATATACAAACACTTAAAAATCAAGATTATGAAAACATGAGAAAATTGAAAAACACTTAAAATAAAGATATCGAAGTACCTGCAAGAGGGGTTGGCAAGTGAGACATAATATTATCCAAAACACTCCCACTTTCTTCCTCTGTTTTCTTCATCTCACCTTTTTGTACTTCTTGATTCTCCACAGAATTTTCAGTTGGATGAAAAATGTTGGAGATCAAATTGTTAATTATCCCTCCACCTCCATTACTCTCATCACTACTTTTCTCCTTATCATAAGCCTCAAAAAGATCATTTCTTTCTTTGTTTTTAGGTTCCCCTGCTCTTGGACTCATCAAATTGGAAATTAAATTATTAATAACCCCACCTTCTTTGTCACCTTTACTCATTTCTCCAACATTTTCTTGACTTTCTTCTTTCAATTCTTGATCTCCTCCAGAGTTGGAAAATCCAAAATTTGCAATATCACTAATACCATCTTCCATTTTTCTCACTTTTTTTTTTCAGAGTTTGTTAAAAATGGTGATTATTGAAATAGTGGTGATAAAGATGGACATATGTCATTTTTATATGGGAAAATCCTCCACGTATTTTGTGCTCAGTGTTTGAGTACCCAATAAGGGAAATACATGTGAAAGTTTCTTAGATTCTTTCATCCCATGCTTTTTACTGGTAAAGTCGGTTCTGTTTATAATATACTCCCTCCGTCCACAATTAATTGACATGGTTTCCTTTTTTAGAGTCAAACAATAAGAACTTTGACCAACATTTTACGATGTATATTTTCATCATATTGATATACAAAAAATTGCAACTTATAGTACTTTTCATATAGTTTTTGAATATCTAATTTTTTTTAAAAAAATATCGAATTAACGTAATCTAATTTAACTTTAAAAATTAGTCAAATTGACTTTTGAAAAGCGCAACATGACAAATAAAAGTGGACAGAGGGAGTAAAAAAGATAAAGAGGTTACACTGCTTCTGTTTTCCCTTTTCCGAAGGGATAATTATTAGTTTTTAATTGGGAAAAAGATTTGAAATATATCTGAATTTTGATCAAAATTATTGTAATAGTCTTAAACTCTGAGTTAGATCTATATCCTGTATTATTTAATAGTTTATTTTAAAATAAACTATTAAATAGTATAGAGATAATATGTTCTGTTCAAAGTTTGAAATTGTTATAACAATTTCGATCAAAATTTATATATATTTCAGACCTTTTTCCTTTTTTAATTAAAAAAATTTGTGCATATATATTTTCATCATCTAATAAATAACAATAAATATTCTCAATGAATGATTAATATATACCATTATTGCCTAACAAATAATGTATATATTTCGTTAATAGATTGATTTTTTTTTTAAATCCAAAATAATTTTAATTTTTTTTAAAATATCAGGTGGTTTTAAAAAATTCCTTCATCCATCTTCGTTACCCCTCTATACCTGATCCAGATTTAACCCGATTAAAAAAAGTTTGAATCCTTTTTAGTTCAAATTCGATCCAGACATTTTATGACTGAGAGACGAATTACTTTTTTTCTTTTGGCTCACATTTGGAGGGGTAAATGAAATGATGAGGTAATTTTTTAAGGACACAAGACAAATTTGAAATTAAAAATTAGAGTTAAAATTATTTTTAATAAATATATGTATACTAACGAGGATAAATATGTTAGAAAACTATTAAAAATCATGAAAATCATGTAGCTTGAGGTGTGCCTATGGCATTGTTCTTAAGGATATTTCACCAGTTAAGGTGCATCCTCCAGAATTCAACAAGTTCTTCTAATACTAAAACTAGAAGCCAGAATCTAATAAAGAATATATTTTACTTAAGAAAATCCAACAAATAAATAAGGAAGAAAAGTTATTTTAATGTAATATCTCGTTCTCCTCCTTTTAACACACAAAAGTACTATATATAGATATATAGGTGTATGGTAAAAAGCATACCATCAGCCGTGCATATAATGCACATTAAGACCAAATAATTGCCATAAAGGCTATATATTATTACCAAATATTCCAATGGGCCTTTTGTAACACCCAAATCAATAGTAGATGATTAATACCATAAAGGCAATTTACAACTGCCATAATAAGAAAACAAACGGTTGGCTACAAGATTAAAAACCTTAGGGCTCGTTTGGTGTGAGAGATTAGAAATAATAGTGAATAGTGATGGAATAAAAAAAAGATTATGTTGTTGGTTGTCATGTTTGAGATAACTTATCCCACCATTTATATCATAGTGATGGGATAAGTTATCTCATATACATGGTGGGATAAGTTATCACAGGATAGTTAACCTCACGGTAACTTATCCTGGGATAACTTGTTTCCAACCAAACGACCCCTAATATAATATTAATGAGCTAAGTTATTAAGGTAATAATATGTAATAAATAATTTCAAATATTATTCTTATACTTTTTAAGATAATATAGATATTTTATCAACAATCCTTCATATATCTTAAAAAGAATATTAAGAAATAATATAATAATTAAAAAAAATATAAAAGATAATTATTGCTGGATTTTCAAAAGAAAGAATAATGCATCGAATCTGGTGTCTCGAAGACTATGAACCAGACCTAGATAAAATAAGATTAACCTTACGGAACAAATGGTAAAGTTTAAAACTTCTATGAACTAAAAAATTTGTTGTAAGCTTAGAGTCTTATTCTATCTCATTATACTTGCACAATCTTTGTCGTTATCACGATTTTGCGCTAAGAGGTCATGCGCGTGTCTTGGTATTCATGAATGCTTTAGAAATCCGTCACAATTTCATAGAAGCAGCACCATTCCACACTCATATAGGTCCACCCATCAAGTGTATTCTGCAGAGCAATACACCACCTATAAAGGATATGGTTATGGATTAAGAGTTCACAACTCAACCTCACTTTCCTTGCAGATTTGCACTATATGCACACCATAATAGATCACAGATGGGACAAAAATTTATAGTGCACAAGATCAAACGATGACTTGTTATTACCCATATGAACCTAATTCATGGGATCTCCAATCACATAGGTTGGGTTACCATCATGTTTGATATACAACTTGACAATAGTCCCATTCTCGTTGAAGCTTCATTTATTAATTTTTTTTCCCTCAAATTTTAAGTCAGAGAATTGGCCAAATTCACTTATGACTTCACACGATTCATGGATTTAATTCCATCTCTTAACAATGTTCTATTACTCTTTGTCTCAAACTTATGTAATCACCATATGGAGGTTACTTAACCACTTAACATCATTATCAGCTAACTTCATTATATTTATCTGATTTTTAAATCATCAACACAATAGATAAAACACATATTGCATTTTAAATAACAAGACCACATAAAGTACGTTACCCCCATATTTCAAAAAGTTCAACTTAGAAAATAATATTTCTATATAACAAGTTCAACCAATTTTTCAAATAAGCATTTCATCATATAAATGATAAGCTAAAAAAAATAACTTCACTCAAACATTATATTGAATCATCATTCAAAATATTATCTTTATTCTAGTGATCACAAGAAAAAATAAATTATAGAATCAAAGTGATCATCAAAAGAACAACATACTTTGTTATTTTATTTTATTTTCATTTAACATCTTACTAAAAGGAAATCAATAACACCCAATTGATAAGTCTCTTCATTACTTAAGAAGATATTTATTTCTTTACGTGCTATTTTTAGAACCCAAAACTAATTTTAGAAAATAATTTCATAATTAAAACCACCAACACATTGATGTCTCTTTCTTTTCCTCCAATCCTCAACATTTTGAAAACTAACCATTAACATATGAGAGAATTTTGTTATCAAAACATCAAAGCATAAACCTTTTTTATTTATTCAAATGGTTCCAATTTAGCATGTCAAAAGTAAATAATTAAGTACTAGCATCTTCACTCATGACTTGAGAAACATTGAGAACAAATAAGCCATGATTACAATATCTTTTACCAACAAACACATTATTCTTGGTTATCACTACCTTACCAGATTTAAATGCAACTTTCACCCCCACCTTTCCTAATAATCCAACGAAAACCAGATTGGTTCGGATACTAGGAACATGCAGCACTTCAGTCAATGCCAAGGTTTTTCCAGATGTGAGTTTGAGAAGAACTTTTCCTTTTTCAAGGACTTGAGTGGTTGAAGAATCACCAAGATACACAACTTCTTCTCCTTCATCGACTTAGGTGTAAAACACAAAATCTGTTTTATTTGCACAAATATGCCTAGTAGCATGTGAATCTATTACCCAGTCACTCACATTGGCCACAAGGTTAACTTGGGAAATGACCGCCACTATGAATCATCTGCTTCAGCCAGATTTACTCTTGGCTTACCAGGATTGTCATTTTTCTCCGCTCTGTTTCTACATTGAACTGCATGGTGGCCTGGTTTGCCACACACAAAACAATTACCTTTTTTCTTAAAATTTTGATTGTTGACCCTGAGTTTATAATCAAGTTCTTTTTCATACTGTTATATTTATTGCGAGACTTATTGTCTTCCACAAAATTGGCTTTTGTAGCGATTTCTTTTGCTTTGGCAAAATATGATTGCTTTCGGTTGGTATCCTCAATGATGATGTGTTTCACCAAATCTTCAAGAGATAATAGCTTTTGTTTGTGCTTCAAATTTTGTTTGTAGTCATTCCAAGATTCTAGTAGCTTTTCAATCAATATATAAGCCACGAACTGCTCCGGTAAAATGATTTTCTCCGACTTAAGATCTTCAACTAGTTTGTGAAACTCATTGATTTGTACCTTCACTTCTTTCTCCTCAGTCATCTCTCATTTGTAAAAATTACCAATAACAAACTTTTGTTTGGTAGCATCTTCAGTAGTATATTTAGCAAGTAGCGATTCTCAAATCTCCTTTGCTTCCTTATTAGAACAATACACATCGAACAATTCATCAGAAAGAGTACTTAATATTGTGTGCTTACATACCTTATTTGCATAAATCCACTAATTTAGATGCTCAGAAGCAAATTCATCCGGTTTCAATTCTATTAGTGCAGACGTCACTCCATACATGTCAAGAGAAGAGAAAATTCGTTCATGCCATCTCTTAAAATTCTGTCCACCAAAAACTTCCACTTTTGAAACATCAGGGAAGTATTTGGAAAAGTTGTGCGAAGGCACAATACGGAGAACACCATGAGATGTTTGAGTAGCAATGGTGGTATTTTCAGTAGCAGGTGAATCGTTTCCGTGAACCATGATAACTCAAATATCCTTAAGATTGTTGGAAAACTATTGAAAATCACGGAAATCAGGTAGCTTGAGACATGTCTATGGTACTGTCCTTAAGGATATTTCACCGGTTAAGGTGTATCCCCAGGATTCAACAAGCTCTTCTAGTACTAAAACTAGGAGCCAAAATCTAATAAAGAATATATTTTACGTAAGAAAACCCAGCAAATAAATAAGGAAGAAAAGTTATTTTAATGTAATATCTCGTTCTCCTCCTTTTAACACACAAAAGTACTATATATAGATATATAGGTATATGGTAAAAAGCATACCATCAGCCGTGCATATAATGCACATTAAGACCAAATAATTGCCATAAAGGCTATATATTATTACCAAATATTCAAATGGGCCTTTTGTAACACCCAAATCAATAGTAGATGATTAATACCATAAAGGCAATTTACAACTGCCATAATAAGAAAACAAACGGTTGGCTACAAGATTAAAAACCTTAGGGCTCGTTTGGTGNTCACTCCATACATGTCAAGAGAAGAGAAAATTCGTTCATGCCATCTCTTAAAATTCTGTCCACCAAAAACTTCCACTTTTGAAACATCAGGGAAGTATTTGGAAAAGTTGTGCGAAGGCACAATACGGAAAACACCATGAGATGTTCCATCAGCCGTGCATATAATGCACATTAAGACCAAATAATTGCCATAAAGGCTATATATTATTACCAAATATTCAAATGGACCTTTTGTAACACCCAAATCAATAGTAGTTGATTAATGCCATAAAGGCAATTAACAGCTGCCAGAATAAGAAAACAAACGGTTGGCTACAAGATTAAAATTCTTAATATAATACTCCCTCCGTCCCATTTTATATGTCATCCCTTTCTATAAATAGCTGGACCACAATACTTGTCATTTTATAAAATTTATGTATAAATTACCATATTTTGCCTATTATACCCTTGGTAGAATAGTTAATTAATTTTGTCATTTATTAATAAAGTTGACTTAAGAAAACATTAAATAAGGGTAGAAGAGTAAAGTTACATCATTTCTTAATGCAATTGCAAAGTAAAAATATGACATATAAAATGGGACTAGGGGAGTATTAATAAGCTAAGTTATTAAGGTAATAATATGTAATAAATAATTTCAAATATTATTCCTATACTTTTTAAGATAATATAGATATTTTATCAACAAAATATACATTATTTGTTAGACATAGAGAGTTATAGATGCATCATTTTTTAAACATATATATATATTCTAAATCACAAAGTTGAAAAATATATTTACCGATTTTTCCTTCTTTTTATATCAAATAACTTTATTATATTAATATAATAATCGACATCATTTACACTTAATTTAGGGGAAAAATTAATTAACCCAACAAAATACAGAATTTTGTTATGTTATGTATAACACATTTAAAGATATAGGGTTATAATTATATAAACAATATGAATATCTTCAAAAGAAATTTATTAGTTTTCGAATATCCTTGCAAGTAATTTCTACTTTCAATGAACTAACTTCTTGATAACATACATTTTTTCTTAGATAAATTATATCCTAATTTTTCCTCACTTTTTAATATTCAGATAAAAAGTTACATTGGTCCCCTTCTCCATTATATTATTTTACCTCAACTTTTAATTTTAATATTCAATTCACATAAGAAGTTACATTGGTCCACTTCATTGTACTCCTATTCTGTAGTTATTATTTATCTATTATCTTCAGATGCATAGATAGTGGCTAAATCTGAACTTACATATTTAAATAAAAATGTGTGCATCTAAATTCAAAGTATCTGATGATGCATTGGATGCATTTCTCTATGAGATGAAGGGTTTGAATGTTATACTTCTTCCGTTCAACAATAGTGCTCACTATACTATTTTGGGATGTCTTACAATATTTGTTTACTTTATGAAATCAATGGACAATTTCACACTTAGTTCCTAATTTACCTTTGTCGTTAATTATAATTAATTATTTCCCTATTGCATTTTCTAAGACATTATATTTATTATATTTAAAGAATGATATAAAAAAAATTACATTTCTATTTATAGTTTATTAAGAAGTGTGCAAAGTCAATAATGAACAAGAATTGCTAAATGGATAGAATATTTATTTTGTTATTTTCCTCCCCCAAGTATTTCAGCCCACTCAAATAGATAGGCATGTTTCATGTTTGGTGTCCCCAAGAAAATTGTTTGGAAATAGGTTATGCATTATAAGACACAGGTTCATATTACTGAACATATACTGTCAACTTATGCTTTGATGATGAAATCCATGGAAGTTTTTCTGCCATGGAAGAGAATAGAGAAGAGAAAGAATATTATTTCATTATGAGAATTCAATTTACAATGAAGAAGTCATGCCTCCTTTTATAGATGGATCATTCTAGAGTGTGTGATTAGTGAATCCTAACTAACTCACTTATCACTGTAAACAGTTATAACAAGCTTTTAACAACTAACTTTAACTAACCACACACCTATTAACTATTGTTATTCAATACTCCCCCTCAAGCTTTAGTCTGAATAAGCTTGGATAGTAACATATGATGAGAAGCTGCACCTAGACCATTTGTAAGAAGATCAGCAGGTTGTTGTGTGGTGTTAACATAGGTAGGCAGTATCAATCCACTCTTGATTCTTTCCCTCACAAAGTGGCAATCTATTTCAATATGCTTTATCCTTTCATGGAAGATAGGATTACTGGCAATTTGTATTGTTGTTGTGCTATCACAATGCAACTTCACAGGTGTTGTAACATTCACATTTAGCTCCTTTAATACTCCTAGCACCCAAATAATTTTTGCAACAACTCCAGCCATACTTCTATACTCTTCCTCAACAGAGTTTTTACTCAATGTATGTTGCTTTTTTGACTTCCAAGATATAAGAGTCTCTTAACTTGATCATGTATCCAGTTACTGACCTTCTGGTGTTGGGGCATAATGCCCGATCTGAATCACAAAAAGCTTCCAACTCCAAACTTAGTTTACTGCTCAGCAATAGTCCTTGACCAGGACAACCTTTGATGTATCTGACCAATCTCAGAGCAGCTTCCCAGTGTGACATTTTAGGTTGTTGCATGAACTGTGAAAGCACTTGAACAACAAAACTAATGTCAGGTCTGGTGATAATCAAATATATCAATCTACCAATTAGTCTTGGATAGCCTGTTATGTCTTTGAATAAAGGATCATTATTGAGTCCTGTCAGTTCATCATATTGCACTGTGGTGAGCTTAGTGTTTGCTTCCAAAGGTGTGGTCACTGGTTTAGTACCACTAAGACCAGTGTCTGAAATCAGCTCAAGGGCATACTTTCTTTGGTTGAGCAAAATTCCAGCCTTAGACCTCATAATCTCAATTCCTAGAAAGTACTTGAGATCACCAAGATCTTTCATCTTGAATTTACTATGAAGTGATTCCTTCAGTTGTTGTATTAATTTGCTACTATTGCCTGTCAGGAGTAAATCATCCACATAAATGAGGATAACAACTATGTCTTGCCCATCCCTCTTTTTGAAAAGAGAGTGGTCATAGGGACTTTGTGAATAACCATTAGTTATTAGGACCTCAGTCAACTTTAGATTCCACTACCTCGAGGCTTGTTTGAGGCCATAAAGAGACTTGAGAAACTTATACACCTTATACTCTCCCTGCCTCTGAAAACCTTGAGGCATGTCCATGTAGATGTCCTCAAGAAGATCACCCTGTAGAAAGGCATTATGGACATTCATTTGGTAAAAAGGCCAAGAGTGTGATGCAGCTACACTAATCACAATCCTTATTGCAACCATTTTGGCAACTGGGAGAAGGTCTCATTATAATCTAGACCCTCCTGCTGATTATAACCCTTTGCAACAAGCCTAGATTTGTACCTTTCAACCTCACCATTAGCTTGAAGCTTGATTTTGTAGACCCATTTAGAGCCAATAGCCTTCTTCCCAGGGAAAGTCCACCACTTTCCAAGTTTTATTTTGCTCTAAGGCTGTAATCTCATCACTCATAGCAGCAACCTACTCTTTACAACTGGAAGCGTCCTTAAAGGTGGTTGGCTCAGAAGAGTTATAAAGAGCAATAAAAAAAGATTGATAAGAGCAACTCAGCTTGGAGTAGGCAACATAGTCCCCAATAGGATAAAGACAAATGGAATGAGCTTGTTTTTTAGGGTTGGACACAACATAGTCTTGGTGCCAAATTGGAGGCCTAACAGACCTGTTTGGTCTTGTAGTAACAACTTCCATAACAGGTGTGGATGAGGTAATGTCAGCAGCTGGTATATGAACTTTACTAGGAGGAGAAACATCAATAGTTGTACTTGGAGGAGTTGAAACCTCATCTGCATATTCAACATGCATTCTAGGACCTGTGTCAAATAGAGCAGGAGTGGATGTTTGTGATAAACGAGTAAAAAGGGGTTCCAGAAGATCATGCAGGGCCCTAGGAGAGGCATCAGACTAGAAAGGGAACTCATATTCTACAAAGGTGACATCCCTACTAACATAAAAGGAATGCAACTCAAGATCAAACACTATATACCCCTTTTGAGTTTCTGCATAGCCCATGAAGACACCCTTCTTTGCTCTAGGAGCAAATTTATCTGATATAGGCAAGACAAATGTGAAACAAAGGCAACCAAACACCCTTAGATGATCTAGATGTGGTGGAGCACCATACAATAATTCACGGGGGGACTTCCCTTGCAAACCAGTTGTGGGAAGTTTATTGATTAAGTAAACTGTTGTCTTGACACAATCACCCCAATAAGAGATAGGAATGGAAGCTTGGATTCTTAATGCCCTGGCAGTATTAAGTATGTGTCTATGCTTTTTTTCAACCACCCCATTCTGTTGGGGTGATAAGCACAAGAACTTTGATGCACAATCCCAAGAGAAGCAAACAAATCTTTACAGTTGGAATTCATGAATTATGTGTCATTATCACTTCTGATCACTTTCACTTTAGTGTCAAATTAAGTGTTTACCATTAATAGAAAAAATTTCAATATAGAATATATTTCAGTTTTGGAATGAATCAGACAAAGCCAAGAGAATCTACTATAATCATCAACTATGGTTACAAAATATTATTTCTTGTCATAAGTTGGAGTCTTATAGGGACCACATACATCTATATGAACAAATTGGAACATGACACTAGATGTGTGCAAACTAGGGAAAAACCTAGGTCTACTTTGCTTAGCTTGAGGGCAGATATGACAGCAAGGAAGAGTAGATAAGTTGGCAGTCAAGGATGGAATATGTTGCATAGTTGTGAGAGAAGGATGACCAAGCCTCAAGTGCCACAATGTGGTGAAGTTGTCATCATTTATTGCATCACTAGCCACTGCCTTGATGATGTCTTTTAACAAGTACAAGCCTCCAGTTTCTCTACCAATCCCAATCACCTTCCCACTGTAAAGTGCCTGTAATACACAAAAATAAGGGAAGAAGCTGGCACTACACATTAGATCTTTAGTCAACTCGGCAACTGACAACAAATTAAACTTGAAATCAGGAACATGCAAGATATCCTTCAATGTGTGATCACCCAAGATAGTAGAGCAACCTATGCCTGCAATATGAGCCCTGTTGCCTGTGGGCAATTGAACAATATTTGATCTTTGATTACCAAGACACCTTGAATGTGATAACATGTCCTTATAAGAAGTAACATGATAAGTAGCACTCGAATCAATGATCCACTCATGTTCACAAATATTAGGTGTGAGTGATACATTACATGTTAAATTTGCTTTATGATCACCATCACCACCTTCATTTGTATGACCTAAATTATGTCTAAGGTTCTGAACATGATTATATTCTTCTTCTGTAAGTGTAAGAGTATGTCCTTGGCCTGCAGGAGAAGCATAGTTAGCAGAGGACTTGAAACTAGCAGAATCCTGTTGAAAACCACCCGTGGATCTGGAACTATTGAATGCATCTGGCTTCCTCTTACTTCTGAAATCAGTTGGATATCCAATGACTGTAACAATCCTTACTCAAATGGTTCAAATTAGGGGTGTGCAAAAATCAAACCTACTAATAAACCGAATCGATAAAAGTGTTATTGGTTTATTGTTATTGGGTTAACGGGTTTTTAATGGTTTTATAAAAAAAATTATTGGATTATCGGTTCGGTATTGGTTTTTAATATCGAATTATTGGGTAAACCGATAACTCGTTAAGACTAGTAATTTACTACTTTTACTTGTACATAAATATTATATATTAATCTCAATACCTTAGTAGTTACTATCTTTGTCATTTAGCCTTCAATTCACACTTCACAGTGACTTTGAGTTCACAATTTCACATTATAATAAACGTTAAAATCCAAAATAAGAACCCCATTCCTTTTAATTTCTCTTTATGTTACACTTGTATAGCTCTTTTCATGTTTGTTATTATTGTTTCTATTATATGAGCATTTGTAAAGTTACATTATTGTGTTTTCACATCAAATTTATTAGAAAAGTCATATATTTGCTTTATAAGTATTTTCTTATTGGTTAAACCGAAAACCAAATCGTTAAGGACCAAAACTGATAAAAAATATCTTATTGGTTTAACATATTTAAAAATTGAAAACCGATAAACCGAACCGATAATACATAAAATCGAACCGACCGATGCACACCCCTAATTCATATAACCACAGTGCACACACGGATTGTCCAGTAATTATTTGCCTCTGAATCCTGGCTTTCGATTAGCCAGCATAGTGAGAGGTTTCTTATGAATCTCCACTACACTCAGCAATCGTTGACTCTCCTCTTGAACTGTTGTGGCATACGCCTAATTAATACTAGGCATAGTAGTTTTAAGAAGTAAATCACTTCTAATATGGCTATAGGACTCATTTAAGCCCATTAGAAACATCAATAACCTCTACTGATTAAGATGTTCTATGTAAGGTTTGGCTTCATCACAACCACATAGAGGAGCAGGTACTAATACATCTAGTTCATCGCACAAATCTCTCAATTTAGAATAGTAAGTAGTGATAGAATCACTACCTTGTTTCAAAGATGATACCTTTGTCCATAGGTGATACACTCTCGTAAGATTGGATTTATCGAACCTTTCCTTGAAGTCATCCCAGACTCATTTTGCATTTGACGCATATACAATAGTAGTAAGTAATTCAAAAGCTATTGTACTGCTGATCCATGACAGTACTACGACATTGCATCTTTCCCATTGAGCTGCTAAATTTCCTGTGTATGAGCTTTTTAGGCAAGTTCCATCAACAAAACAGAGCTTGTTCTTCACCAGTAAACAAGCCTAAACGATCTGCTCCATAGGCCATAATTTTCTGAACCTGTGAGCTTAGTCGTAATTAGAGCTACACCTGGTGCATCTGAAACCTGTAAGTATAGAGGATGAATGTGTGGAAGAGTAGCAGCTGTCAATTCCGCTATTATAGAGTTGCATTTTATGAATATGGAGCTGAAAATCAATTCGAAATGCAGCTGGGCGATTGATCCCAGTATCGCTGCTCTGATACCATGTCAACTTATGCTTTGATGATGAAATTCATGGAAGTTATTCTGTCATGGAAGAGAATAGAGAAGAGAAGGAATATTATTTCATTATGAAAATTCAATTTACAATGCAGAAGGCATGCCTCCTTTTATAGATGGATCATTCTAGAATGTGTGATTAGTGAGTCCTAACTAACTCACTTATCACTGTAAACAGTTATAACAAACTTTTAACAACTAACTTTAACTAACCACACACCTATTAACTATTGTTATTCAATATATACCCTAAGGCATGACACAAGTTATGCTAAAGGTATAAGTTCAGTATATGACTTCTTAAAATATAATAATCATAAATTGAATTTATATTTCAAGAAAAAAGTTATGTTTTACAAGACATAAGTTTAATTTTAGAATTTTGTATCTTATAAGACATAAGTTTAGTTTTAAAACTTTATATCTTAAAAAATTCATACTACAGAATTTATGTCTAAGGCATATCATAAGTTCAGTGCATGAAATTTCAAGGCATAAAGTTCTAAATAAAATTGTGTTCCAAGACATGAGTTATGTCTTACAGGGCACAAGTTCAGTTTCAAAATTATGTCTTATAAGGTATAAAGTTCAATTTTAGAACTTTACGTCTTAAGAAACTTATACTACTAAACTTGTACCCAAGGAATATGTTATGCCTAAGGCGAAAAAATATTTGCAAGGCACATTTTATGACCTATAGAGCATAAATTTTGTGTATGAACTAGCTTCTTGAGGTATAATGTTCTAAAATTAAACTTATTCATTATATGTAGGGGTGTATATGGACCGGATTGATTCGAGTTTTTTAAATACCAAACCAAATCATTTATGTCAGGTTTTTAAATCTATAAACAAAACCAAATTAAACTAATAAATTTGGGTTTCTCAACCTCGGATTTTTTTGGGTTTTTTCAAGTTTTCGGGGTTTTTCAAAAAAAATTCAGTAAAGTATTCATACAAATATAATATAATTAACTTGTGTTTCAAATATTTCTTTGGTCTACCAAAATATAATTATCTAAGGTGTTAAGAAAATAACACAAAATATGATATGAGTGATGACACTAAAATATTCAACAAAATAATTTAAAAAATCACATAAAATAAATATTGCAAATAAACAAGTCAAAATGAAAATGATCATGATTTTATAGTATAAAATCATGCTAAAATAAGTCTAATAAATCTAAACCAATATAATAACGAAAGAACAAATATTCAACATTATTGTCATTCTTAATATTTTAGTTGATTTTTTTTGTTAGCAGATGTATTAAATTGATTTTGATTTGAGCTTTGTTAAAATTACTAATATCTATGGAATATAACTTTTATTGAAATATTCAAAATTCTAAGTCAAACTTGAAATTATATGTTAAAAGATACTCCATTTGTCCCTAATTACTTGTCCATTTTTCTTTTTTTACTTGTCCATTTTTACTTATATATTTTGACAAAACAAGAAAGGGCAATACTTTTACCTATTAAAACCCTCATTTAATTACTTTGAAAAAGGTATAACTTTTTGAAAATCTTAAATTTTTAATCCATCCACTTCATAAATAATAGGGGTAAAATGATAAACTCACTATATCAATCATTGTTTTCTTAATATGTGTGTCAATTTAAAAGTGGATAGATAATTAGGGACATAGAGAGTAAAAATTATATATAATGTCGGGTTGGTTAATCTCGGATTGACTTTTTAAAGTTAAAACCAAATCAATCCAATATAGTTAGGTTTGTTTTCTTCAATACCAAACCAAGTCACACCAAACCACTATTTGAATTTTTTTCTCGATTTGACTTAATTTGCGGTTTGATTTTTCGGTTCGACTTTATTCACCTCTAATTATATGGCATAACCTGTGCCTAGTGAAAAAATTTGCCTTGCGAATATTCTTTACCTAGTGATCTTTTTAAATATATATATATATATATATTATGGGTGATTTTTGTCCATATTTTTATTAATTAAAGTATTGAAGGGAAAAAATAAAAAAACCACGAATTTAAAGGCTAAAATATAAGAACCACCCCAAAATAAGACATTCCTGCCGTGCAAATGACCCTTTTATTTTTAAATGAGTAATTTTTTTTATTTTTTCTCATTTTTTCTTTGTTTGATTTATTCTTTCAAAATGTTAACTCTCACATTGAAATACTTATTCTCCTTTGGGAAAAGGCATAAATTCCCCCTTGAATTTATCCCAAAAAATCAGTTATACGCTTAAACTATTATGACGATCTATTACACACTTTTACTACTTAAAAGTGAATTTAATACAACCCTAAGAGGTGTAACACCACTCTCACAGTATGTGGTGTATTACACTCGCTGCCACATCATCGATTCGTCAGCGCCATGTTAGAAATTATAATTTTTTTCTTTATTAATTAACTTTTATTTTGGTAGCTATATTTTACATTAATTAGTTTCTAATTAATTATTAAAAGTCTCTAATAATTATATCTTCTTCATAGCAGTATTGCCAAGAAGAAGCTTTCTATAATGGCCGCCAAGAAAACTTTTCGAAGTTTGAAGTTGATTCGTATAGTAAAAGAATTTCTTTCGTTCCAAAATAAACCACAGGAGGACTACTTCAGTTTCTTTCATTGATTGACAATGAAAATCGAGCTTCCAGTTGTAAATATTTTTTAGATCCGGATACATTTATTTTTCCTTTTTCTATGTTCTTCATGGAGGTTTCTTAAAAGATAAGAATAATAGGAAAATAATTCTCTTCCCTTTTCAATCGATCGCTCAGTTGTTTACTAAAAAAAGTCTCACCATAGCTCCACGACTGAGAAATTCCTAAAATTTTACCTCGTCGATGACATGAACAAACACAAAGCAAAACCCACAAATTTTAAGTCACCTAGTACTGTTTTGATTTCTTGCTTTGGGGAGGGGGGGGGGGGGGGT
>NC_064288.1:48210723-48248193 GCF_019186545.1 Solanum stenotomum
TTGTGGGTAAAAAAAAAGGTGTTTGAGGTGTGAAGAAGATGAGAAAAGTGGGGTATGAAGAAGAAGAGATGTGGGGGGTGGGGTATAACGAGAATTCTGATTTTTTTTACTTTAAAAACTATCTGACGCACATGATTTATTTTTATTTTATTTTATTTTACCACATTAGTTTTAGAGGTAAATAAATTCACTTTTAAATTGTATAGGTGTGTAATAGGTCATCATGATAGTTTGAGTGTGTAACTGACTTTTCGGTACAAGTTCAGAGGAGAATCTATGTCTTTTCCCTTGTCCTTTTGTTATTGTAAAATTTTCTATAGGTAAATCAAACAAGTTTACTAGAATTAGTAGTAGTGTAGGTTGTAGCATATAACCAATGAGTCAAATGCAAGAAACTAACAATTGAGACCGTCAAATTTATATCCTTAATTCATCACTTTGTAATAATGCACTCCATCTTCTCGAAATCTGGATCCACCATGTGCATAGAAAATGGAACAAGAGAATCTTTTCCTTAAATTGATGTTAGGATACAGCATCTACTTACTCTAACAATTGATGAAACCTGGAAATAATTATCATTAATAATACAATATGCTTTAAAATAAGCTGAACTAAATGAAAGAAAAGCTAGTGTAACCTACAAAAAAAAACTCATAAGTCATAACACAGCAGAACTCTGTTAAATGTGAAATCTAGCAGGTCCTAAATTGCATCAGATCCTTACCATATTAAGGCATTCAATATACAGAGACATCTGATTTTGATTTACAGAAAAAAACTTTTTTGAGTTCCAAATGTAGTCAAGTTGTACCAGCAATGTTACTCATCATCATTTCGTGTACTGCCAAACAATGCAATTTCCTCCTCGGCCATCTTCTTTGCAGCCCTCTTCTGCATCCTTCTGGTTTCTCTGGCAGCTGAATCAATTTGAACTTTCTCCATGACTGTACCAAAACCGGGAACTGTCCTGTTCAGCTTGTTGTAGACTCGGACACTGAGGTCGTGGAATATCTGAAACAATCTCTGTGTGTCGAAGGAAAAAAGTGTCAATATGTGACCTTATTGATCAAAATTAGCATGAATAATACTCACTCTAGGACCTTGCACTATAAATAACCGGTGTGAAATAGAGATAAAGTTTTCCTAAAGGTACATCAAAACTTGCCTAGTTCTAATCTAAAACTAGGAGATCAAAATCATCCAAATCCACAAATGACATAATGCACCAAAAAGTAGTAATATATGGACACTAACTTGTCAAAATACACACCACAAGATCACAAAAAGCCAAAAGTCAAATTCCGCAACCAACATACGAAAAAGAAACTTGTGTTTCACAAGATCACAAAAAGGCCAAAAGTCAAATTCAGCAACCAACATACGAAAAAAGAAACTTAGTTCTAAGTTGGGATAGAGAACTTACAATGACATCCTTATTCCATTCAGCAATATATGGAGGGCCTGTTGTGTATGAACCAAGAGGCTCGCGATACCATTCACCACCATAGGTTATTTGATCCATGGCTTGTTCAACACTTAGAACCTCCCATGGCCTCAATCCAGGAATAACCTTCTCTAATTCTTTCCTGTTTCATGCAAATGACCAGCTCAGTTATCAGATTATGAATCAACCTACAAAACTTTTGTAAAAGGACTCAAGTAGTTGATACAACTGACAATCTTCTTTTTTTAACGCAACTATTCTTTCGCCTTTAACTAAAGAGAATCATAATAAAATAGTGATATCTTTAACTAAAGAAAATCATAAATTAAAATAGTGATATAAGGAAATTGATAGTGTTTCAGAACAGATAACAATGACAATTGGTTAATGCAAAGATCAAATGATCATGCATACTTCTTCACCAACTTAGTAATAACATATGCATCGGCCTGGTGTGACCGTTTTGCTAAAGGAATATAAACTGTTGTCTGTGAATGTCAAAATATGGATCAGCCCACTGCAATACTTTCCATGAAATGATACGCATGATGCCATTGTAGACCAGAAACAGAAATATACATATCTGAAAGTGCCTTACATTTTTTTTTGGTTGACGAACAGAATATATGCTATGCTTTCCATAAAGTAAACATCCTCAAAATTCTTTAGTTATAATTTGTAAGAATGCATATCCTACAGCATACTGCAAACAAGCATTGCACTTGATAGTATTGACAAATGGAGATGGGCGCAGGGTTGTGAAAGGCGAGCCCCTTATCGCCTTTGGAGAGAGGTGAGGCGAGGCGATCTCAAAAAGGCGAGAATAGGTGAGTGGCGACGCGACAAGGCGAGGCAACAGAGGCAAAACAGGCCTGATTTAATAATTAAAAGGCAATATTAGGGTTTATTTGGTGTTTTGGACAAACACAACCCTCTTCTCCCTTTGTTCTCTCCAGTTCAGCTTCGCGACCTTGTTCTTCTTCTTTCTTCTTCAGTCCTCTGCTTTGCGAACTCATCAAGTATGTTTTTAGCACTTTCTTCTTCTTCTTCTTCTTTCATGCTCTGTTTTTTAATTTCTGTCAGCACTCAGCAGTGTGCAGTCTCTGTTTTTTCAGAGTTCTAGTATTGCTTGTCAATTGTCTTATGAATTATTGAGTCATTCAAGTTCTAGACTTTTAGTATCTACTATCTACTAGTAGTTTTTGAATTGAAATATTTGTTAATATGTTATTGCTATTGAGATTTTGGATATTTATATATGCAATTAAATATTTTAAGTTTTTGGTATTAATTGGTGCCTCAAGTCAAAAAGGCGAGCGCCTCACTGCTCGCCTCGCCACGAGGTGAGGCAGACCTTGTCGCCTATCGCCGTCCAAAACACTGGATGGGCGATAAGTTTCAGACATCAACAGTAGAAAGAAAAATGTTGCAAAATGAAATGATTCTACTTACCTGAGATCTTTTGGGATATATTTGTTTGGCATGTGGTCAGCCTCCAAAATTGATGTCAGCTCTGAGCCACTAGCCCAAAGAAACATGGTATGACTCGGAGTCCTTACACCAGGCCAGACACCATCATTTGCTTCTAGCACAGCCAAATCACGCCTTCTACTTTCATAAGCTTCTTCTTGCATCTGCTTATATGTCTTCGGCTCATGTCCTCTGAGAGGAACCCAAGGAGGTATACCCTTCTGTAGTTTGTGAAGGAGAGCAGTAGCAGCAGCACCTAGTCTAACTGCACTTCAGCCAAATAAATGCAAGAGATCAATCATATGACAACATGGACCTCAACCTCCATGGAATGAGAGAAACAAAACCAAATACAAGAACTACAGAATAAGCACAAAGGTAACATAGCATGGTGACAAACATCTGAAGACGAATACGTAAAAAATTTAAAATGTTTGCTGGGAGTAATTTATGTTTTCCTGATTAAATTGATATGAGCATATGCTTCAGAATGCCAGGGTTTCTAGAAAACCTCTCTTTTCTGATTAATTTATGTTGAAAAACTAACTCATATGCAGAGTAATCTTGATATGTTGTGAGCATTACTTGCAAAGACAAACCTTCCCAAGTGGCAATTGCTTTTTCCAGACCATATACCATTCCGATGGGAGCCCATTCATCCATATCCTCACCCCAAATGAAGGTGTGCTTATCAATGATTCCTGAACCCCAAGCAGTCTTAAGCTGTATCAATTCCATAGGTCCCCTCGAACGACCTAATCGATCCTTGTAGAACCACCCACCACTTCTCATAATAACTGGAATTCAAGCATTATAACAACAGTCAGCAGTTGAAAAATAAGGATAAACAACAAAACCAACGAGTATGACAGTCTCGTTGTAACCAGCATAGCACCAGATTACCAAAGTGCAAGCTATTTAGCTTCAAATTAAATATTAATGTAAATCATGATGAACTCATAACAAATAATTAAGAACATAACTAACACATAGCACCAGATCACTCTGAACTAACAGATAAGCTTGTCATGATAAGCTAATAGCATACACTCTAGTTGGAACTATAAGCAAACAGTTATGAGAATAACAGATAAGCTGTAAACCTTTTGAATGATATGTTGCAGAGACAACACTGCCATCATAGTGATTTTCCACTAGGTGCATATCGACAACTCCTAGCTTTTAGTTTCCCTTCGCCCGCCAGTAGGAATTTGTTTCATTTTCTTTGCAATTATATACACTCAGATCAAATGAGAGAATGTGTGTTTTCATCACTCCGAGATCTTCTACCAGAGGGGATTTGGCAACTTTTGCTCTACCCCCTCTCAGATATTAGGGATTTCTGACTTCACAGTGCTGCCATTAAAACCTATTTATTAACAAGAATGTTTGATAAACTAACAAGTAAACTCCTTGTTTTTGTCGTCAATTGCAAATGAAATTCAAAGAACATTATTTCTTCAGATGCCTACTGTCCAAAGAAATCGAAAGGCAGACAACATATACACTACTCAAAACTTGCAAGCATCAAAAGAGCAGAATGTCCATCAAGATGACTAAATAAATCTATAAGAAAAGCAGTACCAGCAGCTAATTCATGATAAAAATCTCCTACCTACGCACTCTTACTAATTATCCCATTATTGATAATTTAAGGAGTCAGGATCCTCAGCAATTCAAGGTGTACAGGACAAGTGAGCACAATATTTTGCCAGTAATTGAAAGAATACCATAATCTTGAGCATATTAAGTGTAGAATGAATGTAAGCAAACTTACAATCATGATATCGCTTTTCAAGCCTTTTGTATCCAATAGCCTGTGCAGCATCAATGGGCCTTCCAGGTGGGTATGGTCGTTGACGAAATCCCCAAAGCCCAAAAAAGAACTGCCTTGCAAAATCCCAAAATTTATCATCTGATTCCTTCTTTGTCTTTATGGCTTTTCTGGGCATTGGCCTCCCATCTAATCCAATGACATTTGGCACTGCCTTCACATAAATCGATCTCAGTTGGGAAATTCTTGAAATAGAATGGACATATACAATTACCAAGGTATACCAAACAATCACACCCATGATCATCTTAAAAATCTATTGTTGATGGAACTCAATTCTTTTCCACAATTATGACTTAACAAAATAGATTTACTTTTAACATATCATAGAAAAAGAACTTTAAAAAGTGTCATGTGTTTCCTTTAGAGACCAATAGAAGACTGTCACTTGTAAAGCTAAATCACAATACAACAACATACCCAATGTAATCCCACAAAGTAGGGTATGGGAAGGATAGAATGTACGCAGACCTTAACCTTACCACTACCTTAGAGGTAGAGAATTTCTTTCCAATAGACTCTCAGCTCAAGAAAAAAGCAAAATCACAATAGTCAAACATAAATTATATCATGTCGCATTTCATGTGACTGTATCATATTAGTATTGCTAAAGTAACTATCAAGATAGTTGCTTTTACTAATTTGAGAAACAAAACAATACATCAAACTTCAAAACTCGAACTGTTAAATGAATTCAAATTTTTAGAATTCATAATGTGGTATAAAAATTTATTACTAATAAAATTCAAGTTCCAACTCCTACTTCACAATTTTCTTCCATTGCTTATAAACAAGTTCCACAACTAACAATCCTAAGCTACAACTGTTACCTTTGTCAAAAAAAAAACTAACAATCCTAAGCTACATGTGGTCTGAATCCTAAGCTAATTCAGGTTCACTATATGAGCAATTCTCAATATCTAGTTTTGCTTTTGGACCTTTTGTATTCGATCCTTAATATTGGATTCTCCAACACTACAAATTCTGCAAATTTTTCACTAACCTACAAATCTCTAAACAGGCTAAAAAAGATTCTTCTCTCTGCTACTTCAACGTCATTGAGCTACGAATAAATACAAACAATAAAGAATGTGGTTTTTTCGAATACCTGCCACAGTTTCTTATCTTCCTTTCGAAATGGAGCTGAATTCTCTTGAAGCTCAAGGTCATTGATTTTATCAGCAATCTCTTCAGCTTGGAGCAAGAACTGAACCACTGGGCTTTCCCGTAACTCAGCGAACCACTTCTCATTCTCCTCAATCTCTTCCTTAGTTGGGTTCTCCTTTTTCTCAAAAATCGGATCCTCATTCATAATCTGCTCAACTTTCGGAGCATGTCGAAAGTCGGGTCGGGTCTCACATTCCCAATAGAACTGGTCCAGCATTTTCCGGTAATGACCTGGTTTTTCAGGAGCTGGTTTGGGTTTTCTTGAAAATGGATTTGAAATAGCTGCAAAAGGCGGAGAATGTTGATGGGGTTTTAGGGAATCAAAGTGGGATAGAAGATTAATTGGTTGAAATGGTGTTGAAGGTTTGTTGAACCAGCTATTGTTGAATGGGTTGAAATTGATTGACCCCATGAATGAAAAAATGGAACTTTCTGGATAGATTTTAGAAATTGAAGTTTAGGGTTTATGGGGTTTGAGGTTTTAGATGGATACGGAGGAACAGAGCATTTGAAAAAGATAGAAGCTGTGAGGAGTGACAGGGAAGATGAGGAAGACAAGGGAGATGTGGCCGGCAATGTATCTTGCCTATTATGAGTCCATTAGTTTGTAAAGCCCAATGTTGAGTGATTCTTTACAAGAAAAAAAAAGAAGACCAAAAGTCCAAGTTAGTTTACTAAACTCCTTGTTTGGATAGTGTTGTTAAGCCATGTATTGTATTGTTAATTTAAATAAAAAGTAAAAAATAAAATACATTATGGAAATGATAAGTTTGAGAATAACTCAAATAATAAGTTATAGTATTGTGGTGAGGGTAATTATATATTAGGTAACATTTTTAAAAAAAATACAGCGAAATTTTACTTTTCCACTCATCATTGGTTTTCATGTTTTTCTCATTTGCTCAAAATTATCATATTTTATTTAGCTATTTGAAAGTAATTTTATTTTTATTCATGATGGAATGATGTTTTTATTATAATACTAGTAAGCTTCATTGATTATTTTCTTCTTCTTCACTTTTTAGAAATAATGATTCTTTTATTATTAGAAAGTTAAGATATTAGATCATTTATACTTGTATTAGGGGTGTGCACTATTTAGATTAAATCGAAAAATCAAATCGAATTCTAATTTGGATTGATTTTTTGGTTTGGTTTTAGATTAATAATTTACTTTGTTTGATTCTTTTATTTGGTTTCGGATTTAGAAAAATAAAATCCAAAGAACCGAATTATATATATATATATATATATATATATATATATATATATATAAAGAGAGAGTGTGTTATTGCCTTTTATCATAATTTAGTTTATATTTTATGTTTGGACGTCTATAATTGATATACTCTTAAATATTGTGTTTTACATTTTACTTATGATTTATATATATATTCAAATATAACTTTGATTATGTTTCTAATTATTGTATAACCAAATAACCAATCGAAAAAAAAAATCAAACCAAAAAGAGAAAAATCAAACCGAACCAAATTTATTTTGATTCGAATTAGGTTACACTTCTTTAAAATCAAAAATAAAAAAATTCAAATCGAATAGTACAAAATCAAATCGAAAAATCGAATGCACACCCCTAAATTGTATAATCGTGTTGTAAGTTTTATTTTATATGAGTTTCATTAATCATCCTTGTAATTATTTCAAACTATTGATGTATTTTTATAATTTTGTGTTACAATAATATTATACTATATTGTAAATTAAAGAATAAATACATAGAAAAAATTCTCCTGAACTTGACAGCAAAACTTATTTTAGCACTTTAATTTTATGGGCGTTTATTTACCCCCTAATCTAGTATGAAGTGAATTAATTATATGTTACATCCCAAAAATTTCTAAGTTAAGATCTAAACTATTCTTCATTTATTTGTAAGGTCCTATCGAGTGATTCTTAAATTGGTCATATGTGTAAAGGTCAATTCTTTAGTGTGAGAATGGATTTGAATATGAAGTAAGGTCACTAGAACCCCTAGCACAAAGTTGAGTTGAAAGCTTCCACACCGATTAAGTTTTGATGTAAGATTCTACTTGGGTCAACTTCAAACGATCATATATCTTAGAATATATTGAATTAGGTGTTCCATAACTTATCAAATTAAAGGACTATGAGCTATCTTTCCAACGCCACCAAATTTGCCTCAATCTGAGTTTTGAGCAAAAAGTTATGACTGATTTACTAGAGACGCTCTAACCTGGCAGCAGCTCCGCGATGGCTCCGCGTTACGGAGTGAATACGGACCTCACTGTTCACTGGAATAAAATCCCAACTTCCAGCTTTTTTTATTTATTTTTTTAAGGGTATTTTTGTCCTAAAAACCTTTAGGGAGTCATCTAAATTATCCTAAACGTGTAGAAAATCAATTTTCATAATCAAACCCTCTCATTCACTCCTAAATTTCTACACTCAAGAATTTCAAGAAACACTAAGGCTAAGGTTCATTTTCCAAGATTTTCCTTCAAGTTTCTTCAAGAACATTGTTCTTCCAGGTTTGTAAGGCTATTCATATTAAAGGTCTATGACCTATCAAATTAAAGGTCTATGAGTTCTCTTTCCAATACCACCAAGTTTGCCTCAATCTGAGTTCTGAGTAAAAAGTTTTTGAATTACAAGTCTAAAGAACGATTATGTGGGCCGCAATCATTGTTAATCCAAATTTTTATTGGGGTACCCTGGTGAATGTAGTTGACCACTAGATGGTCAATGGTCGCTAACTACTCCAAGCCAAGTTGTCCACTTGGGTCACCGGTCCACTTCAAAATAAAGTCCACTCAAGTTTATATAAGTTAGAGCTAAGCCAAAACCCTCTTTTAGGTGTATTGACCTAAGCTGACCCAATACTCAAGATGTATTGGGCCCATTAGAAGACCACCTTGTGTCTAATTGGCCCACGGTCAATATAAAATGATGATCCAACTATTTGTTAAATTTGAAGGATATGTATGTCGATTTGTGCGTACCATTGTCCCTTGGGGTTGTGTTTTTATTTTTATAGATAGTTTCTTTGTCAAAGGAAGATCCCTCTCATCCGAAAGAAGTTCAAAAGTGTCAAGAAGTTCGGAAATGAAGATTTCATATGAAGCTTAGTTTAGTTTACCATTGTACCTATGCGTGGGACTGATATTTATTTCCCTTTCCCTTATTATGTATTCCCATTTGTTTTATTCATAAAATTTGTATTAATATTTTGGGGGCAATGAAATGTTTCACAAACGATATACACATCCTTCAAACGTTAGACTTACCTTTGGCTTAAAAAGGTCACATGTATGTTAGAATGCGCTACATATTGTTTGTGTGTTAAATGTTATAAATTTTGTTTCGTTTGTGTTTGTTTGACTTGAGTGTTTATATACATATGTTTTGCTTTTAACATGATTGGTTCATTATTCCACACCAAAAATGAGAAGTAGGAAGTTGGGCAAAAGCCTCAAAATATATATGCGTAGGAGTCAACAACAACAACATCAACAAAAGCATTCGAACCAAAAGTCTAGATTTTTATTTCTGATTATTTACCTATTTTTTTGGCTTTTATGAACTTTTTATCAACTTAGATGAACCCTCATGGATATTTTTATTTCATTATTTTGTTACTCATTTTAAATTAAGTATTTAAATTTTCAAATTCTTTTAAGTTAGGCAAAGCTTCAATTGTTACGATCCGATTTCAAAAATTATGGTTTCGAAACCTTTTCATAACTTGGCTATATATTAATTTTAAAATAATAGATTCGTCACTTAAATTTAGAAAAATTAAGAAACCCTTTTTAAAAAGGTATTTTTGAAATAGAACTTTTAATAAACCAAAGTTCGGGCAAGTGTTCAAGCTATCCTCTAAGGAAGGTATTAAGTATCTTAAAGGATCTGCTAACGCACGGTTGACCGATGGATTTAAAAATTTGCTAACTTCATAAAATAAAAAGAGTTATTTATAAAAATCTTGTTTGAAACTTAGAATAGTAGTCTTTTGATACTTGTAAAATCTCAAGAATAAACCTAACTTAAAAAATTTCATCCATAGTCAGGTTTTTGAACTATACAATCAATTTAAACTCATAAGGAAAAAAAATTAAATATACAAATTAATTACCTTAATTACCACTATATAGCAATAGTTTTTTTTTTCCGCCTACTTAACAATAGTTTTTTTTCAAAGTTAGGTTTTAATATTAAAAAATATATATAATATTTAAAAAAATGTCTAATAGTGCTCCACGATTTCTAATTTTTCCTCTCTTTTTTTCTCAAATCTTTTACCTTTCATTATTTACTCAAATTGGTTATTTATATTCTCTCCTATCAATAAAAGGTTTCTTAACAAAAAAAAAATTCTCTTTCTACTCATTCTAGTTGACTGTTCAATCATGAATACCAACAATTATTCAATTCTAATTCAGCATAAAAGATATTGGGACACATCAGGTATTATTGATAATTCAATATTTAATTTTTATTTTTTTACGTGATATTTCTAAATGAAAAATCATTATGATTTTGTTGTAGTATACCATGTTTGATATGGGTTTTTTGTGTTACAATCGAAAAAAAATGTTAAAAATCAGTTTTATAAAATTGAATTTTGTCAATAATGAGTCGTTTAATTAATGGTGAAAATAGGTTGTGTTATTCACCAATTTCGTGTTTTGATTTTTTTTTTTAATTCTTTGGTTTGTTATGTATGGTTTTGAGGTTTAGAATAGAAATTATATTTACTGATTATGTGTTTTGGTAAGTGATTCGGTGAAATGGGTTGTTTTTAATTAGTTTGGTGTATTTTTGATTCTTTTTTGTGTCATTCAGACTTGGTTTTTTTGTACATGATGATGATTTTTTTTTTAATTCTTTGATTTGTTTTGTATGGTTTTGGGATCTATAATAAAAATCATATTTAGTGATTATGTGTTTTCATAAGTGATTTGGTGAAATTTATTGTTTTGTATTAGTTTGGTGTAATTCTGATTTTTTGGTGTCGTTCAGAGTTGATTTTTTTGTACATGATAATGGTGTATGTACTGATTCAATTTTGGTGTAATTCTTATAATTTTTTGTGTCATTCAGAGTTGGTGTTTTTTTTTTAGATGATGATGGTGTACATGTTGATTCGATTTTGGTACATAGTGATGGTGTAAACACCATATTTGAATTAAGCATTATCATGTCATCAAAAAGCATACTTTAAAACATAATATATAAGTTGAATACATTGAAATGATCATTCTATTTGACGAGAAGCACTACTAATAATTTTGGTCTGAAACAGGTAGAAACCACCAAAAAAATCAACTTTGAAGAGGTAATGCTACCACCAATTACAAGAAAACAACTAGGCAGACCACCAAGTAACGACCGTAAGAAGGGATTCAACGAAGAAAAATACAAGAGGAGTAACATCACTTGTAGTAAATGTGGTACATCAAGGAATAACAAAAGGACTTGCCCCAAGTTTGCTTATCAAAATTAACAATGATGTATTATTTTCAAAAAAAATTCTTAATGTTTTTTTGTTTCTTTGCAAAAATTCTAGGATTTTTTAAGAATGATGAATGCAATTTTATCCAACTTTGGTTATTCTTGATTAGTGTATTCTTATATTGGTGATTTAATTGACATATCGTTGATATTCACGTGTTTGATTGAAAGGCTGGTATTAAATACCAACCTTAAATATTGAATATGAACAACAACTACTTAGAGTAATTGAAATCAAAATTATTACACAATGTTCAGTTAAATATTTTGGTATAATGTTTGAGTAATACTAAAAAATATTAATCAATAATAATGGTTGTTATAATGGCTAGCACATACATATTTGGTGTATTTTTGGTGAAATAATCACAAAGATTGTTCAAATTGGGGATATATAGTGGCTGATATTTTGGTATTATGAACATTGAATACACAAACACGAGTTTGGTTTGAATTGAAACCAAAATTAATGCACATTATTAACGTAAAAAATTTGATATAATAGTTGAGTAATACTAAAAACTGTAATAATAATGGTTGTATATCATAACCACCAAGTACACATTTGGTATACTTGTGGTGGAGTAAGCACAAATATTGGTAAAAATGATGAGGTATATATTGGCTGATATTCTAGTATTCTGTATATAAATGTAACAATGAATTAACGTAAAAAAAATTGATTTGAAATTAGAATTAACTCACATTTCAAACGTAAATATAGATTGGTATAATATTAGAGTAATACAAAAAAGTCTGTCATAATAATGGTTGTATATAGTGACAAAAACGTTGGTATTATATACCAACAACATACATTCAATATGTAGCAACTACTTAAGTTCGAATATATAGTTTGAAACAACAATGAACATAGACAATTGACGTAATGAAAACACATTTTCGTAATAATACTATGGTATATTAGCAATCACAAACATTGGTATTATAAGCCAAACTCACACAATAAATTTCAGTTTACTCTTAATCTTTTAGAAATGAGAATTTCATCCTCAAAATCGTTGTCATGAGGATAATTTTTCAACCAATTATGAGGATAATAACAACACACTCATTGATTCGATTAGAGATTTTGTTGTTGTCTCTAAAACTGACGATTTTTTTTCAGTTGCTTCGCTTTCACTGACGGTACCAATAACAATTTTCCTCTTTTCGTAATTTCAAAGTAATGCTCCATATTTCAATCAAAAAATTTCACAATAAAAAATTGTCATTGATATGCTCATATCTTCTCGACACACATACTCATCAAATACACATATATACAAACCACAATTGCTACAAAAAATATGGAATAGGACTTTTTCGAGGCGTTCTATTCATAGGAATCAAAATATCAAATAGAAAAATTAACAATGGTGAAAGGGATGGATGAAAGTGAAGAACTGAAAGTGAAACAATGGTGATGGAAGAGAGAAGGGTGAAAACTTTTAGCAAAATAATTAGGAATATTTAATGTTTTGAATGAATAAAAATGTTGGGAAGATAAAAAGGTTTCACTTTGGTGTAAAGACTTTTACTTTTTGTGGATTGTATCAAAAAGGCAGTAAAATAAAAATATTATTGGATAGGCACCTTAAAGTAACGTGTGACTTAAAAATAGTAATTGAAGAGATAAATTATAGAAAAATTAAATACCATAATTATCATCCCAAAATTAGATAAATAATCCCAAAAAGAGGAGAGAAGAAAATAAAAAATTAAATTAAATCCGAAAAATTAATTATTGTGCTATGTTTGTAATTTTAAAACTATGTTTGTAATTAAATAGAAGTATGTGTATATATTATTAATTAAAGTCTTAGTAGTATACTATTATAATTTTCATAAACAGGGAATAAAGAAACCTTGTTTAACAACTATGAAAGGATATAAGAAATCCTTAAAGTCATTCTTACCAAAGTCCTAAGTTAGTTTAAAAGTCAAACTAATTTAGTTTAAGAAACTTAACAACTTATCCTAATTAAAAAATTTGAACTAAATAGTTAGTTCAAACTCATAACATAGATTCAAAACTTTTCAATAACTATGAAAGAACATGAAAGGTTCTTTAAGTTATTCTAATAAGCTTAAATTGTCTAACTTAAAATGGATTTTGAGAAATAGTTGAAATGCTATCAATAAAATAGAAACTTTGATAACTCCATGGGGATTTCATCTAAATTAATAAAAAGGTTAGTAATCACAGTAAACAATGAACAATTAATCAAAAACAACCAAATAAGTTATTTGGGTTTTCACCCAAATCCAATCACATCTGTCGATCTCAGGCCTTTAACCCAAAAAATTTCCCTTGCTGCTTGCTATTGGATTTTTCAAGTCAAAACTTCCAACTTTAGTCCCTTTGGGACTGCTGCTATGCTTCAGCTGGTGCCATTCCAGACTTTTCAAGTCCAAGAAAATACTACTCCCTCCGTTTTAAAAAGAGTGACCAAGTTTGACTTGACATGAAATTTAAGAAAATAATAAAGATTTTTGAGTCTTATGGTCCTAAATTAAAATTATATCAAATGTATAAAATTGCCCTTTAATTTTGTGGCTTAAACATGTCATGTGAATTTTTTTTACCAAACAAAGAAAGAGGTCGTTTTTTTTTAAACCGACTAAAAAAGAAAATAGTTAATTCTTTTTTAAACATAGGGAGTATTCTTTTAGCCCTTTAGGCTACTACTGTTGTTGTCTTCTTGGGTGTTTAACCCAGTAATATTAGTTTTCTTTCAATCAACTTAAAGGAGGTTGACGCAAGGAGATAGGAGTCCCATTAGACTCAAACAAGAAGGTTCATGCACAGAAAATGATGGAAACAAAGATTAGCAAGACAATTAAGATTCCCAGTAGACAAAAAGCATGCAGAAAGTTGTAAAAAAAAAATCTGCTAACTTTTATCTATATGATTCAACAGAGATAAACAAAAGATGGCAAACTCATCACACATATTTCTCAACCAATCATTCCTATTTATTTTTTTTAAATAAGGGAGTAAAAGAGAAACAAAAGACTTTCCTCAATTAAACAAGAGAGAGCAACTAGGCATACACGCCGCCACTGTATATTGCAATTTTAAATGACTATGTAAACTTTAACAATAGGATTTATCACAATTTCAAGCTTCGAGAAACAATCAGTCATATCTCGCTGGGTTCGTTTCATTCTCTGTTGAGAGAATAATGAGGAAGAGAAGAGTAGAAGAGTTAGGTTTAATTGAATTGGAATTTTGGAGTTGCTGTTCTTGTTTATAGTGGGCTGAAGTAATTTAAAGAAAGTAGGCTGAGATTGGTATGCAAATGGTTTAAAATTGGAGCGCAATTGGCTAGTATTGTAATAAAAGGGGTTAGATTTTGAATTAAGGAATGGTCATTTGACTTTCAAGGACAATTAGAATTAAGAACGTAGCCAAATTGAATCAACTTAGTAAATTTGGCAAGTAATTAAATAAGGCGAATTAATATAATTAACTAACAAGCTTCTTAATCTTAATGAAATAAAATAATTAACGAAATTATTCAATTATTTAAAATTATAAATTATTGACTAACTAATACCAATTAACGAAATATTCAAGTGAAACTAAAATCTTTTTTTAGACGATTTTTGAATCTTCATAAAATGTAATAATTATATACAAAATTATATAAAACCTACAAATTGCTTAAGAGTTATAAATATGGCAAAACTACTAAAAAATAACTTTAAAATATTTTGAGTTTTATAAAATCAATTATTTCAAATCGTATGATATTAAAGAAGCTTAATGATTAATCTACAATGTGGAGGGTCAAAATTGGTTGTCAACAACTACCCTCGTTTGTCTGGGATGGATGAAAGAGATCCGAGGCAAATGAAATTGACGAATCAAATTTTGTCCATCCACTAATTCATCTTTTTGGAATGGCGAATGGTAAGGATTTTTGAGGAATTATGTCTGAATCCTGGTATTGGATTTCCTACATATCTCACGTTACATGAGCATTCAGACCACTTGTAGTTCAAAACACGCCTGAGTTTAAGCAAAATTTTGAAAAAAATTGCAAAAGTTATTCTGGTGTCGAAGTATGAAGAAATCAAAAAACTCGAGAACGGAAAGAGAAGAGGTTCATTGGAGTACAGTCGAGTTTTCAACATCAAATCCGCCTACATATCCTTAAACTTTGGGAATTAGACTGCTTGTAGTTCGACTCAATCTGTTGAAAAAGAAATCTCATATGCGGAAATAACCTTTAGCTTAAGGATGAGTGACAAATGAGTTGAGCGTGGAAAAGAGGCTTGCAAACATCTCAATTGTGAATGTGAGGCCCTTCACACCCATAGATAAAAACTTACATGGACATAACTTCCAAAGCTCTAAGTGTATTGTCACTCGAATTTGAAAATTTGCCTTCGGTGAGAGTTGAAATTTTCACTGTAGGTGAAACTGAAAACACTAAACCACAAGAAAAACTCACACGCCTCATGATAGAGATGTGGTTTGATTGTGGTGGAAGTCATTTCTCAACTCGCATCCCAAGAGTTTGATATTCCTCTTTGGACTATGTCCTAGTTCACTGCTAAGAAAAAGTTCCACGTTGTGTTACGTCCTATTTTGACGTAGTCCACTTCGTGTATTGCAAAGTCTGAAAAAAACTGTCAGTAGAATATGTAACATAAATACAAATATAATTTGTGCAAACCTGGTTTAACATGTCATACTAAAAGGAGATGACGATCATATTTCAAGTGTATTACTCTTGAAGGAAGTGGTGATCCAAAGTGATGTGTCAATTTGAACGAGATGATGATTCAATAACATATCGTATCACATTTAGGGACGTGACGTCCCAACATGTCACTTTTAAGAGAGGTAACGTCCCAACATGTCACTTTTTAGGAAGGTGACTTCCCAACGTGTCACTTTTAGGGAGGTGGCATCCTAACGTGTCACTTTTTAGGGAGGTGACGTCCCAACATGTCACTTTTAAGGGAAATGACTTCCTAACGTGTCACTTTTAGGGAGCTGACGGCCCAATATAATAATAAGATGTCACTTTGAGGATAATTAATGACTGTCCAATATAATATAACGTGTCACATTGAGGGAGGTGACGACCTAATATAATAATAACGTATCACTTTGAGGGAATCGACTACCCAATGTAATGTAAAGTGTCACATTGAGAGAGGTGACCACCCAATATAATAATAATGTGTCACTTCAAGGGCAATAATTGCCCAATATAATATAACGTGTCACTTTAAGGGCAGTGACTGCTCAATATAATATGGCGTGTCACATTGAGGGAGGTGACGACCCAATATAATAATAATGTGTCACTTTGAGGGTAGTGACTCTCTAGTATAATATAATGTGTCACCTTGAGGGAGGTGACGACCCAAAATAAAATAATGTGTCACTTTGAGGGCAGTGACTACCCAATATAATATAATGTGTCACATTAAGGGAGGTGACGACCCAATATAATAATAATATGTCACTTTGAGGGCAATGAATGTCCAATATAATATAACGTGTCACATTGAGGGAGCTGACGACCCAATATATTTCTTTAAATGACAGACATTCCAAATATATAATATTTCCTGCGATAAAAAATGAAATAGTAATTAGTGGGGTAAACAAATCTCAAAGTAGAGGATAAGGTTACATAGTCATCCGGTTTATCTCTTGTAATTTCTGAAGCTGGTAAGATTTGTGATTGTCTTTAAAGAGTTTGTCTTTCATGCGCTCATAAAGAATTTGTTAGTAGATAACAAGAGCTAACACATGTCAAGACCTTTTAAACGCGTCATGACGATTTGGTAGCCATAGAGAACGAGAGATTTTGGAAGTACGCTTAGAGAACTTATAATGTTGAAACAAGTCACCAATGCCCGATTAGAGATGTCACATAAGGTGTGCCACTACTTTAAATGGATCTCTTATAAAGAGAAGATTGGTTTGATAAATGATATCTTTGAAACTTGAAGTTGAACGGAGATTTTGAGAACTTTGAACTATTTCAAAGTTTTCCCTTATTTCTAGTCCAAAGATACTTAATTGAAATAATTTACGGGAAACGAAGAATGACTGATTAAAAAACAAGCCCAGTTTCCTCTGAGATTTGAAGTTTGAAACAATAGGAAGACCGAATCCTTATATAGGATTGCCTATGTATCTTGCTGGAACAAGAAATCAGGTCTGACATAGTTCGAACCTGAAACTTAACAAAATTTAAAGAGAACATAAAATTGTCACAGAAAGACAAAGGAATTGAAATAATGAAGGATTAGATTTGTCAACACAGAAAATAGTTGATTTGTTGAATTGTATCCTTAGTGTTGAAACTCCTTCATAATAACATCTTTGAAAAGTATCGACTCATGTCCCTCTTCTGGCGAATGTCTGGACTAATTCTTCAAAAATTTGAAAGGATCATTTGGAATTCTCTCCAATTCTAACGACACCTGCACAATTCAGATGTAATTAGTAAAAAAATAAAATTGTCAAAATAAAAGATAAGCTTTCAGATGAAGTTGTTCAACTTATATTGGTCTATATAATGTCTTGTAGTCTTCGCCATTGTGCCAAGCTATTTCATTTGTAAATTTGAGAATGTGTAAGTTATAATAAAGTGAAAGGAATTTTTTTTAAAAGATGAGTAAGAGTAGAAAACATTTGAGCTATGACGATGCCACTATGGGCCTAACAACTCCTAGGAACTTTATATTTCCCGAATCCAAAGAAAAATTCTCAGTTTTGGGAGATTGATTCATGTTGGCTTTGCCTTGTTGTCCTGGTGCTCTTGTGATCTCTGGTTTACAAGCTCGTCTGGTCTTGAAATATAGGCTTGATAAAAATTTTGAGGACTCTTCTCAAAAATTCTGCCTCGGTTGCAACTTTCATGTGATCCTTGATTCTGACTTGTTGGAGAAAGTCCACTTCTAACGAATTTTGAGATCCTCTCAAAATTGTACCCAGTTTCCATTATAAAAGGAAATGGAAATTTTACGGGGAATATGCTGAGCCGTGTGGCACCTACGTATCCCGTTGAGCAGGAATCATGGCAAACATAGTTCCAACAAAAAGAGAAATTGCAATATTTTTGATAACGTGACCGAAGCCAATGAAGGCCGCCTACGTATTCCACTAGGGAAATCAGGTCAAACGTAGTTCACATTACAAATAAAAATGCTAACAAAGGAAACCAAATCATAATGCGATTACAAAGGAAACTGAATGATAAAGTGCGATTACAGGGAAATAAAGCAACAAACTCTAAATGCAACACCGAAAGACGCCAAAAGTGCGACTTCCAAGAAACTTCATTCTTCTTTGCAACTGATTACACCAACAACTACTCTTTGTGTTTGGGCAGTGGATTGGTGTTCACATTCGTTGGAGCTTGTGCAAGTTTTACCACCATGTTATCAATCAGATCTTAGATCTTGTGTTTGAGAGTGATACATTTCTCAATGTCATGTCCAACAACTCCAGAATGATAAGCACAACACTTATTTGGGTCATACCAGTTGGCCGAAGTATTCACAGTCTTGGCTTCTACTGGATGGAGTATTCCCGGCTTTTTCAATCTTTCGAAAAGTTGAGTAAGTGTTTCAGACAATGGGGTGAAGACTCGAAGAGGTTTTTTCTCAAAGTTGGGACGAGGTACATTGAAGGATTTTGCATTGATTGTGGAGAACGAAATGTTGCTTGATTGTTGTAGACATGATATTGTGAATCAGGATAGCCTGGAGGTGGTTGACGTTTATATGAGGTAGCTCTTTGAGTCATTAACATCATAACTTTTTTTCTTTTTCGTTCCACTTCCAAAGGAACCAGTTTGATAGGCCCTATTAGCAAACTGAGATGGGGTGAAACTTGTTATTCTATCAGTCTTGAGACCGTCTTCAATCATTTCTCCGGCTTTAATAACTTCAACAAATGTTTTCCACCCATGTCACCATTCACTCATAGTATTCTGTGTCTTGAGCTTGAATGAAGTAGGTAATCATTTATGATTCCTCCATAAGTGGATGCACCCTAGCAACTTCTTCCCTTAAACGAATGACATTCTCAAAAGCATTTCGTTGACTTTGGTTTCAACTTGGTAATAGAGATCCTATCAGGAGCGATCTCAAAATGAAACTTGTAGTGATCCACAAAAGCATTCGCTAGATCATCCCAAGTACGCCATTTAGTCACATCTTCCTTAGAGTACCACTCCAAGGCTTTTCCAATCAAACTTTGGTTGAATAGTTTGATTCTTATCTCTTCGCTGTTTCCAACACCAATCAACTAAACTTTTCAAATAGAAGAAAGGGTTTCCCAATCCACTAAACTTTTCAAACTTTGGAATTTTATAACCAGGTGGCAACTCAACCTCAAGAAATGTGCACAACTCATCGTAGCTCACATTGTGGCTACTATCGAACCCACGAAGACCTCTCATGGCATCTTCTAAGCTTTTCATCTTTCTATTCATCACTTCAACCTCAATTGATTTTGTATCATTTTCAACATAGTGATTAACATTTTGGCGGTGAAACTCCTGAGAATTGGTAACAGGTCTCGTAGTGACATAAGTGTACACTGGCAGAGCATGATGTGTTATCGTTGGAGCTTTTGAAGGAGAAAATGTGTACACAAGAGGGGTATCCCGAGTTGAATGAGTGAGTGAAGAGCTTTGAGTTTGTTGAAAGGTAGTGAAATGCTCTCCTTGAAGCTCACTTGAAGTTGGAAAAGAAGGTGGCATGGGTCCTTTTTGGCGAGAATCAGGTGGTAGGTTCTGAAAGGCAGCTTAGTATTGTGTTACCAAGAGGTTAAGTTCACCAATTTGTTGTTCTAGACGAACGATGGCTTCCATGGGTGTTTCTGTTGCTATCGAGGCGCTAGGATTGGTGACAATAGATGAAGTGGGGATTATTTCAGACGAAGTAACTGTGTTGATAGTAGTATCCATTTTTGAACGAGTCCTCTTAGTAGTCCAAGTAAGAAATGATGAGTTTGTAGCAATTTCCTTGACCTTAGACGGTGTAAAATATGATTGTTCTGCCAGCGAATACTTGCAAGTGCTTTGCTTTGGTGAAATGAACAAGTTTGATTACCAACACAAATCAGTCTCTCATTCTCTTTCCGGGAAGCGAACAAACAACTAGTTTGGCGGAGACGATTCCACTTCTTCAACTCGAACAACCACAAAATTTTAAACTATTGGACCAAGAATTCCCAATTTTTTTTGGGGGACTCTCATGACTTTCAAAACCATTCTCTGAAGAGTGAGCCAAAAGCCTATTTATAGGGAAAGATTTGAGAGAATTTCCCTAACCAAAAACGATGTGGGAGAATCCCAAATTCAACAACTCAATTTTTGAGCCCTTCCAAAATACTCTCTGAGTCCATTATTAAAATACGTTTAAAATTTCTCAAGTTCTAGGTTCAATGGATTTTTATAAGCTCATTGAGTCATCTGACTTCGTTACTCTTGGAAATTATATTTTCACACCTAATTATAGTCAATGTTACCAAATACTCCAAAAGTTTCAAGTTGAATTTTAAGACGTCATTGGTCTCAAATGTACTTTCTAAAAAGTCATCGGTGACCATTTGAACCTTTATTCAAATCACATAGTTTGCTTGGTTCAAATTCCTTTCTTTCATTAAAATTTAAGTTCATAAAGTGATCAAATTTTGTTCATTTGGTCACCCGTCTTAGAGTCGCATTCTTCGAATTTTGGATTAATTTGTTTTAAGTAAAACAATATGATTAATTGACTAACTCTCTTATCTTTTGAGTTGTTTTTTTAGAAGTAGAGACTGATTTGTATTGGTAATCAAACTTGCTCACTTCACCAAAACAAAATAGTTTCAAGTACCCGCTAGTAGAACATTCGTATTTTACACGGCATAAGGTCAAGAAAGTTACTATAGACTCATCATTACTTACTTTCATTACTTAGAAGACTCGTTCAAAAATGGATTCTAATAACAGCACAGTTACTTCATCCGAACCAATCCCCACTTCATCTGTTGCGACCAATCCTAATGCCTCGATAGCAACAGAATCACCCACGGAAGTCATCTCCCGTCTAGAGCAATAAATTGGTTGACACAATACCAAGCTGCTTTTCAGAGCCTACCATCTAATGCTTGTCGAAAAGGACCCATGCCACCTTCGTTTCCAACTTCAACTAAGCTTAATCAAGGAGATCATTTCACCACCTTTTAGCAAACTCAAAGTGCTTCACTCACTCATTCAACTCAAGATACTCCTCTTGTGTACACATTTGCTCCTCCAAAAGCTCCAACGGTAACACATCATGCTCCGCCAGTGTATACTTATGCCACTGCTCCACATGTTACCAAGGCTCAAGAATTTCACCGCCAAGATGTTGATCACTATGTTGAAATTGAAAATGATACAAAATCAATTGAGGTTGAAATTATGAATATAAAGATGAAAAGCTTAGAAGATGCTATGAGAGGTCTTCGTGGGTTCGATAGTAGCCACAATGTGAAATATGAAGAGTTGTGCACATTTCCTGAGGTTGAGTTGCCACCTGTTACAAGATTCCAAAGTTTGAAAATTTTAGTGGATCGAGAAACTCTTTCTTCCATTTGAAAATTTGTGAAAAGTTGATTTGTGTTGGAAACAACTAAGGGATACGAATCAAACTATTCAACCAAAGTTTGACTGAAAAAGCCTTGGAATGGTACTCTAAGCAAGATGTGACCAAATGGTGTACTTGGGATGATAGCAAATGTTTTTGTGGATCGCTACAAGTATCATGTTGAGATCACTTCAGATAGGATCTCTATTACCAAGCTAAAAAGTCAACTGAATGCTTTCGAGAATATGTCATTCGTTGGAGGGAAGAAGTTGTTAGGGTGCACCCACCTATGGAGGAGTCAGAAATGATCACTTACTTCATTCAAGCTCAAGACTTAGAATATAATGAGAGAATGGTAACAATGGGTGGAAAGACATTTGTCGAAGTAATCAAAGCCGGAGAAATGATTGGAGATGGCCTCAAGACTGGCAGAATAACAAGTTTTACCTCATCTTAGTTCGGTAATAGGACCTACCAAACCGGTTCCTTTGGAAGTGGAAAGAAGAATGAGAAAGAAGTTATGATGTCAACGACTCGAGGAGCTACCTCATATAACCGTCAACCACCTCCATGATATCCCGATTCAGAATACCATGTCTACAACAATCAAGCAACATTTCGTTCTCCACGAACAATGCAAAATCCTTGAAACAATGCACCTCGTTCCAACTTTGAGAGAAAGCCTTCTCGTGTTTTCACTCCATTGTCTGAGACACTAACTCAACTTTTTGAGAGATTGAAAGAGGCAGGAATACCCCATCTAGTAGAAGTCAAAACTGTGAATACTTCAGCCGATTGGTATGACCCAAATACGCATTGTGCTTATCGTTCAGGAGTTGTTCGACATGATACCGAGAAGTGTATCACTCTCAAACAAAAAATCCAAGATCTGATTGACAACAAGGTGGTAAAACTTGAACAAGCTCTACCGAATGTGAACTGGTATCCACTACCCAAGCACAAGGAGTAGTCGTTGACATGACCAGTTGCAAAGTAGAAACAAATTTTCTGGAAGTCGACTTTAGGCGTCTTTCGATCTTGCATTTAGAGTTTGTTATTTTATTTTCATGTAATCACACTTTATAGTTTTATTTTCTTTGTAATTGTACTTTACGGTTTGATTTTCTTTGTAAGCACTCTTATCTGTAATATGAACTATGTTCGACCTAATTTCCCTTGTGGAATACGTAGGTAGCCATCATTGGCTTCCATCACATTATCAAAAATATCTCAATTTCTCTTTAGGTTGAAACTACGTTAGACCTGATTCCTACTCAACGGGATATGTAGGCACCACACCAGCTTGGTATTCCCCGTAAGATTTCCATTTTCCTTTATAATGGAAACTGGGCAGAATTTTGAGAGGATCTCAAAATTCGTTAGAAGAGGACTTTTCTTCACAAGTCAGAATCAGATATCACATCAAAGTTGCAATTGGGCAAAAATTTTTAGATTCACTCAAAGATTCAATTAGAAACTACAAAAAGTGTTCGAGAGTTCTGCAATGATTTAACCGGGGCAGAATTTTCTAGGAGGGACCTCAAAAATTCCATCAAGCCAAAATTTTGGGATCAGACAAACTTGTAAACCAGGCATCAAATGAGCATCAGGATGGCAAGACAAAGCCAACATGAATCAGTCTCTCAAAACTAAGAATTTTTCTTTGGATGCGGGAAATATGAAGCCACAAGGCATCGTTAAGCCCACAATGGCCTCGTCATAACTCAGATGATTTCTACTCTTACTCATCTTCTAAAAATTTTCCTTTCACTTTATTGTGGCTTACCCAGTCTCAATTTTACAAATTGCAGCTTGGCACAATGACGAAAACTATAAGACGTTATCCAGACCAATATAAGCTGAACGACTTCATATGAAAACTTATCTTTTACTTTGATAATTTTATTTTGTTACTAATTAGCATTCGAGTCAAAATTCCAAAATGTCTTTTCCATTTTTGAAGAATTAGTCTAGACGTTCATAGAAAAAGGATAGGAGCTAACATTTTTCAAATTCTATAATGAAGGATTTTCGACACCAGGGATCCAGCTCGACAAATCAACTCTTTTCCTCTATTCTTCGTTGACAAAATTTGTCTTCCATTATTTCAAATCTCTTGTTTTTTTAAAGGCAAATCTTATTTTTCTCCAAGAGTTCTGTCAAATTTCAAGTTCGAACTACACGTTAGACCTGATTTCTTATTCCAACAAGATACGTAGGCAATCTTATATAAGGATTTCGGTCTTCTCACTGTTTTAAACTACAGACCTCAGAGGAAACTGGGGCATGTTTTTGAATCAATCATTCTTAGTTTCTTGCAAATTATTTCAATTAAGTATCCTCAGATTGGAAACATGGGCAACTTTTTGAAATAGTTCAAAGTTCTCAAAATCTTCATTCAACTTCAAGTTTCAAAGATATCCTTTATCAAATCAATCTTCTCTTTACAAGAGATCCATTTAAAGTAGGGGGACACCTTATGTGACATCCATAATCGGCCATTGGTGCCTTGTCTCAACGTTATAAGTTCTCAAAGCGTTTTTTCAGAATCTCTCGTTCTCTATGGCTACCAGATCGTCATGACGCGCTTAAAATGTCTTGACATGTGTTAATTCTTGTTATCTACTAACAAATTATTTATGAGAGTAGGAAACAAACTCTTTAAAGATTATCACAGACCTTACCAGCTTCAGAAATTACAAGAGACAAATCGGATAACTACATTATAACCCTACTCTCAATTTTGAGATCCTCACTACCTATTTTGTTTTTTTATTGTAGAAAATATTATATAGTTTGATTGTCCACCTTCCAAAGATTTATATTGAGCTGCCACCTCGACATTATATTAAATTGTCAACTATTCTCAAAGCGGCATGTTATTATTATATTGGCCATCATCGCCCTCAGAGGAACACATTATATTATATTGGGTCGTCACCTCCCTCAATGTGACATATTATATTATATTGGGTAGTAGTCACTATCTTCAAAGTGACATGTTATTATTATATTGGGTCGTCACCTCCCTCAATGTGACACACTATATTATATTGGGTAGTAGTCACTGTCTTCAAAGTGACATGTTATTATTTTATTGGGTCGTCACCTCCCTCAATGTGCCACACTATATTATATTGGGTAGTCACTGTCTTCAAAGTGACACAATATTATTATATTGGGTCGTCACCTCCCTCAATGCGACACATTATATTATATTGGGTAGCCATTGTCCTCAAAGTGACACGTTATTATTATATTGGGTCGTCATCACCTCCCTGAATGTGACATGTTATATTATGTTGGTCAGTCACTACCCTCAAAGTGACCCATTATATTATATTGGACCGTCACAATTTCAAAATCAGAACTCAATTTCAAATCAGAACTTGACCCCGACAAACAATCCTGGACCTAACTTTCGAAACGGGATCCAACTTCGACATCTAATCTTGACGTATGATCTTGACGATCGATTTGAGACCCAAACCCGACACTTGAATGAGATCTGATCTCGACTCTCAACCCAAAACCTGATTTTGTTACCTGTCATGAGATCTGACCTCGACTCTCAACCCAATACCGACTTGAAATTCCATCCTAACACCTGATTTGAGACCCAATCCGATACTTGATCCAAAATTTGACCGCTAATTTTAACTTGAGATCCGACCCAACTCAACCCAGAACTAGAGAGTTGGGTCTCGAACTGAGAATCATGAGTTGGACCTAGGATTATAGTATTGGGAATCAATACCCGAGACTTAAGTTAGTATAAAAAGTTGAGGTGTGAAGTTCAAAATGATTTTGGAAAATGTTTTCCTTACCTTTTTTTAAAAGAAGTCATTTTCCTTATATTTGAAGAAAATAAGTTAATTTGGAAAACATTTAAAAAAATATTTAAGCTAATTAAACATGAGAAAATTGGGAAACATTTTCCTTCATACCAAACACATCCATAATCTTGAACTGAGTTGTTTGTTGAAATATTAAATTGATGCTTTTCAATTTTATTATTACGAGTTTGTAGGTTTATATTTTATTTGATTAGAAAATAGTTAGTCGTTCCTTCATTTGTATTACTATTGGCATGTTTTTTGTTATTTTCATTTTTAACTTGCACAAAACTATTTTAAAAAATAAAAACTTTCAAAAAAAGATGATGTGCCTCACATCAACATGTATGATCTTTTGTTAAATGGGTCATATCGAGGAAGAATATGAAAAAAGGTTTAAGTTTAGTAGCTCCTTAAATAAACTAAGCATCCCTTCTTTTAGAAAAAAGATGACGGACAATTTACATTTCATTTGATGGTCAATGGCGAATAGAAATTAAGTTAGTTTTTTTCTTTTTCCAAATATAAAACATGTCCTGTTTCCCCACAAAAAAAAAGAAAATTTTATCTTACAAACCGAAACAATTAAGAAATTTTATTTAAAAGTTCTAATTTTTAGTATTGAACATATGTCTTCTTTTTAGGTATGGGCTAACTTATAAGAAGATTGTCTCAAAAATAGTTGTTATGATCGCGTGAAGTGTGGACGTGTTAACACGTGAAGAAATAAACTAAGAAGAGGATTAGAAGAACCTGACTGATGAACTTGGTCTTTGACCTATAGCTGCAAAGTTTGGCCTTTGGCCCAATATATTAGCTTCCTTTCTTGATCCATACGACGAGGCAGACTTGAAGAAACCGATGTTCGGGTTTGATTCAACCCGAGATGCAAGGGAGAATATGGAGTCTGAAGGTGCTCATTCCTGCACCGAAAAGAAAATTAAGGATCAGGTGCAAATTTCTTACAGTAAGAATATGGAGTCTGAAGGTGCCTCAATCACATGCTTAACTATCTCATGAAGAAATACTTAACGTGTCAAGTCCTGTTCGAGAGGAACGTCATATAAACAGATCAAGAAAACAACCCCCTAAATGAGACCAACAAATTTCCAAACAAAGGTGGACAACATTGTAGTGTTCAGCACATTTACCTGAAGTTATCTTGAATTAAAAGCTTATTTTAAGCAAAGATGTTATCGCCAAAGAAACAACCTTCAAAGTTCTTCATGACAGCAGATTCAAATATCCAATTAAAGAACAAACTGACCTATTTAAACCATATTAGCAACATTTGTTTTGAAAAAAGAGGCTATCATCGAGTTTTAAACGGAGAATAAGAACTCATCCAACACTCGACTTGGGGAGCCAACGCTTTAGGGGGTGATTAATGCACATAGATCTAAGATAGGTACAAACCAGATATTTTTTCACGAAACTCAATGGAAAATTACATTTCAGCTAACTCAATAACGACCAGACATTTATCATATTCTTATTTTTTCCAGATTTTCAAACAGGAAGGGAGGATGGAATGAAGGGGTACTAGCTTTGAATCTAACCATACTCCTGTCAAGAAGCATTCATTGTTCTAGATTTAATCGTATAGTATTACTTTCCAGTTACTGACCAGAAGAAGTATTCAAACTAGGTATGAATAGAGAATCAAGAACTTAAATAAGCAGCCAGTTAAAGAGCCATCCACACAAACCAAAAACAATATTGATTTTAGGTTAAATAGAGAAACAATTTGAGACAGGCTACAGGCTACAGTTGCATCTGTATAGGAATCATACTTAGATATTCATTTAAATTTTACTGTGTAGAACATTATTGTCATATGAGAACCATCCAAAGGAAAGAAAACACCAAGATTTATTCAACGGAGTTACTCATCTTTAGCTAAATATAAGTAAAGAACTGCAAATGTTAAACAACAGAACCACCAATAGATTTTATTAAACATGCATTTAGACAAGAGGATTGACAGAATTAACTTTAATCATGAGACTTGCATATTTCGGCATAACGAACTTAACATCAAACAGAGGCAATTTGTTATCACAGTTCACATGGAAATATTTTTTTAGGAAAAATCATAATCATGAGGAAGAACCAACAAGACAGTGAAATATAGCTAATACACCAAATGAAGATGAAGATATTTCAGACTATAAGAAATAGAATTTTTACTAGGATTCGAGAGTGTATCTAAATTTAATATCAACAATGATGAACAATCTTGAACCAGAAATCAATCCACATAAAAAATAATCACATAATTTTAAAAAGAAACTCCTAAAATTTGACGCTTAAACATCTTATACAGAAACAAGAATAGAGCAGTCGAAAACACAACACTAAAATGCATATAATAAACACAGAGAAAGGCAAGCTCCGACGAACCAAATACAAACTCCGATTAAGAACTCTCAAGAAAGGCAAGCTCCGACGAACCAAATACAAACTCCGATTAAGAACTCTCAATGTGCTCTGGGTTTTCTTTCACCTTGCCCAGACTTCTGAAACTTTTTACGCAACTCAGAACTTGTAATAACCTGTTCGAAACTTCTCAAACTCTTTTTTTTTTCTTCTAACTCTCAACCAAAAATTGAGACCCCAAAAAGGAGCTCGGAACCAAAATAAGCCACAAAAACATAAAAGTGACCAAAATAAGCCACTACTTTTGTAAGTAACTAAAATAGGCTTAGTGGAAGAAAAAATTCCACTTTATCTGATATTCTAAACGTTTTCCGTTAATCTCATAACGTGTATGTTTTAATATATAACGGAACTATTTCCTACACTTTATAAAATGGAACTATTTCTTACACTTTATAAAGTGTAAGAAAAACTTACACTTTGTAAAGTGGAACTTTTTCTTCCACTTTATAAAGTGGAAGAAAATATTCCACTTNGAGAGAATTCAAATTCTGAAAAAATATATTTATCCCTTAGGAGAATCATTTACGGTTACCGTTGGGGCGTCAAGGGGAAATTAAAAGAAAAGAAGAATAGAGTGTGGGCGGGTTTGAGTGATTTTGGGCCTAGTTGATCTGGAATTGGACTTACACGTGTGGAATGTCAATTGGGTAAACAACACAAATTCCACTAGTTTAGGAGTTAATTACCTTCATTCTCATGAGTTTGCAGTATTATCAAATCTACCATAATTCGTACTTCGGATACACATATCTAAGACATCCATATACATGTTAATCAAATACATATAATTAATTGTATCTAAATAAGGAATGTAACTAATACATGTATCTCAAATACATGCCAATTAATCATATACATATACTTAAGTGTATTAAAATAAGGAATGTAACTGACAGGACATAAATTAAAGAGGAAATCACATATTGTATAATATCTTTGGAGTAGCTACGACTCCTAAAACAATATTTAAAAGTTTGAATTTTTGTGTATATGATATGTTCATTATATATATATCTAAACTATTCTTTTATGCATCTGATGTTTCTTCTATGCATCTGATATACACTTAATGATTAAGTGTATTTGATATGTTCATTCTATGCACCTGAACTGCTTTTCTATGTATCTGATATCCAACAAAAAGTCAAATTTCAGCGGCTATGAAATGACTCCTTTCTTCGACTTCCTCGATGCTGATGAGTCGTAGTCTTCTCCTATATGGGAGCTTTTTAGTCGGGGTGGCGTCAATGGATGTGATGAGGTCATAGTTGGTAATGAAATCAATTTTGTTGGTTGTTATGGTTGAATTTTTGGATATTTATGAATTAATTATAGTTGTAATTATTAATTACTACATGGGTTAACCCCTAAATCAAATCCTAATATCTTTTTGATAGATATCCTCACCTTTCCTCTCGTCTTACTTGTGGTCTAGCTGGCTTCTCTGTTGGTATGATCATCGGAATGTTAGTGACGTTGGGAGGAAATTTGTAGAAGAAAGATGATTAATTTGGAGTGAAAACATAAATTATGGAGAGAATTAAGTGAGTAGATAATTGAGGACTCTATTTTAGGTTAATTTTAATGAGTGATTAATCTCAATATATTTTACTCCAAATCTGGTAGTAATAAATTCTAGTTTTAAGGGATGCATTTATTTGATTTAGGGGTGTACATGGTCGGGTTGGTTCGGATTTTTCAAATATCAAACCAAACCATTTGTGTCGGATTTTTAAATGTAACTTTCACATATAGCAAACAAAAAAATCATATTTGTATGCTATAGCAAAGTTTGCATAATTGCGATCCATAGCAAACATATATATGTNAGGTTAATTTTAATGAGTGACTAATCTCAATATATTTTACTCCAAATCTGGTATTACTAAATTCTAGTTTTAAGGGATGCGTTTATTTGATTTAGGGGTGTACATGGCCGGGTTGGTTCGGATTTTTTCAAATATCAAACCAAACCATTTGTGTCGGATTTTTAAATTTATAAACCAAACCAAACCAATAAAACTCGGGTTTTTCAACCTCGGGTTTTTTTGGATTTTTTCGGGGTTTTCGGTTTTTCGGGTTGTTTCGGGTTTTCCCGGTAAAATATTCATACAAACATATAATTTACTTGTACTTCAAATATTTCTTTAGTCCTACCAAAATACAACTATCTAAGATGTTTCTTAAAAATATAATACAATATGATATGATTAATGACACTAAAATATCCAACAAAAATAATAATAATGAAATCGCGTAAAATAAATATTGCAAATTAACAAGTCATAATGAAAATGATCATAATTTAAAAGTACTAAATCATGCTAAAATTAAGTTTAGTAAGTATTAGTTACATGACTAAATATTAAAGGAGATTAAAATTAGATTATGTATTTTAATTGTCTAAACCAATGTAAAACTAAAGAACAAATATTCAATATTATTGTCATTCTTAGTGTTGAATTGATTTTCTTTTTGCATTAGTATTAATTTGATTTTGATTTAAGCTTTATTATAATTATCAACATTTGTGGACTATAATATTTATTGACCCATTCATAATTCTAAGTTTCAAACTTGAAATAATATATTAAAAGATAAAAACTATGAAAAAATATAAGAAATATTTAAAAATTATATCAAAGTAAATATTTTATGTATAAAATAAAATTTTAGAATTATATATATAATGTCGGGTTGGTTTGGTCTCGACTCTTGGGTTGGTTTTTTTTAGTTAAAACCAAATCAACCCAAATATAGTCGTGTTTTTTTTTTCAAAACCAAACCAAGTCAAACCAAACCACTAGTTGGGTTTTTTTTCGGGTTGACTCGATTTGCGGTTTGATTTGATTTTCAGTTCGGTTTTGTACACCCCTAATTTGATTGTATTTTTTAAAATATATGATATAAAATATTAAAAGTGGTAATATATGTAATTGTTTAAAAGTAAAGATAAAATTAGTATATATGATAGTGATGTATGTCTAGTTAGATAGTTTTTCCATGTCAATTTCACACATTTGCACACTCTTTTCAAATGTCTGTATTTTGAATTTGGAGCATCTGTGGTAGAAAATTCATAACTGGACGGAGGGATATTTAACTCATGTCTATCTATTCTACTTCAAAGAACTATTGTGATGATCAAGTAATGACACACCCTTTTACTCCTTTTTAAAACTCATATTACTGGACTTAAAATAATACTAATAAACTGCCTAAGTAGCTCGGTGAAGAAGATCAAGTCATAACATAATTCATAAAGATAAGTTATTATTACTTTTTCATCTTTTTTTTGTCCTAACTTTTGCCTAAGCCGACACTTTCTAGGGTTTCAATCTAGCAGACCCTTTTGTTTGGACCATACACAACATAAATTCATATAGGCCAGGAGTAACATGTAATTTATGCTCGTGAATCGAGGAAATACATTATCCTTTTATAGAACTAACGTTTAGTGTAGAGTAGTCTCCAAGAGCCTTAACTGAATTTGGATTCGTCTTGTAGGTGTTCCACAAAACTTTGTAGCTATAAATACCACTACTTCAAGGCTTATCAAAGTGTAGACTTGATGAAACTTCAAGATAGAACTTTAAGTACCCATAAAAATGAAGCTTTTATATTTGTGATTTTTGTGGCTTTAGATTTGCAGATGTGATTTGTGAGAAAAGAGATGAATGTCATATTTGGTTTCACTAGGCGTGCCAAATTTGTTTGCAATTTTTTTCTAAGAGGTTGAAAATTAACTGCAATTAAATCAAGTAAAATGAAAAGTGATTTTTATTAATGAATCCTGTAAGTACAATTTTGTTGTTCTATTGATTTTCTCTCTTACTATTTCTTCGTGATTCGAGGGTCTTATGTAGCATTTTTCTCGAATTGCTGGATGATTTGAACCTCTTAGAAATGTGTTTAATCTTCAGAAACATCAGATAACACTTCGTTGTTTTGAGTTGATCGGGAAGAACTCTACTGATTAATCCTTTGAAGAACTATATACTTGATGTTGATGCTTTCTACAATGCTTGCAGAATGTCCTTAGAAAATTATGTAACTCTCTTATTTATCGTTGTAAGAGGTAGCAATTCAAGTGTAAATGAACTATCTTGCCTTCGTCTCATTGGTTTGTGTAAGTCATCAAACTTATCACAAATGTTATGCGATAATGTTGCTTGTGACTGGTCAAAATATGTCATTTTTGACACTTGACGACTTGTAATTGATTCTTGAGTTTGACTGAAATTGTCACATCGTTTGAATATGTGGTATCATATTGTTCGTCTTGAACTTGACTGAGATGTCAAGTCATCTTGACATGTGGCATGAGTTTGGGCTTCAAGATGAAATAGGCCTTAGACTTAAATTTAATAAAATGAACTTATTTATTCATGAAGCCCAAATTGATTATTCAACCTAAATAAACATTAATTAAATCCAAATTTTATACGAAATTAACCCGATAAAATTTACGTGTCTACAGTCTCATATAATTTTTCTAATAACCCAAAAACTATGTTAAATATTGTATGAATGTGTTGAACATTCGTTGCAACAATATTTAATTTATAGTCATATATATGCGGTTGATTTGAAAAATGAAGGAGTATAACTTTAACAGAGTGTCATAACTATAATTATATATTATAGGTAAATTTGCAAGATTCCAAATTTGCAAAATTCGATTCTAAATTTACAAGATTCGATGGTTCATGATTGGAATCAAAAGAAATGTTACTATGAATAACAGTTTACCTGTAAAACATGTATCAGAGTAACAAATTATAAAATGTTACTCACAGTCATGTTTTATGTCTGTTAACTCCATCAGACCTTTGTCTTTTTGCCATTTCATTTTTTTTGTTGAATAAAATATACCCTAAAATGAAATATATTTATACTAATTTTGTAAAACTTTAAGAAAATGTATTATTTTAATGAGTTGATTTAAATGATAACTTACTTCGATCAAAAATGTCTGCAAGACTTAGACAGATAGACAATCTGCCAATCACTACCTTCGAAAATTCCAAGGAAATATAATCATAGTATGGCGACATATATATACCACTAAAATGCAACTATGGAATAGTTTGTTCAATATTGATCAGAAACTGTTCTATCCATGAGAGTAGCATATATTTTTATTTTGCAGAACATATATAATAACTTTCCCTTTTCCTTTTTTCAATTGTGTGGAAGAAAATTCGAATGTGTCATATCAGAATAAAGTTACAACCACTCTTCTATAAAGCCTAACATGCCTTTACAGGAATTTTTTTTTGATTAAAGTATGTGTGGAATAAAGTATAGTTACATATTTGCATTCCAATTTGTGTAATATGCTTTACTTGGTCCAGACCTTTTTTTTTTTTTAAAAAAAACTTTTGAAATATCTAATCTAAAATAAGTCATAAATATTTTAAAATTGAATTGTTACAACTAAATATTAAAAAAAAACATCATTTTATTGTGACGGACTAAAAAAGAAAAATATCACATATATTAAGACGAAAAAAGTTTTGAAATTTGTATGGACCATCAAGACACTACCAAATATGACATAATGTCTCTAGCTATGAAATTATGGTAAGTGATGGTGTTAAAAGAAGACGAGATAAACCTAAAATGGCATGAAAGGAAGTTATGTGGAAACGCTATCTTATTGTAGTATTAACTCTAGCAACTACTAGTTGTACAAATTTATTAGCAGATGACCAATATCTATTTAAAAGACAGTCCTGGAAAGTGGAAAGTTCAGTAGTTAATAATTCAACAATTTATTATGGTAGGTGGGATGAGGAATGGGATGTAAAAGCTATAGCAAATTTTAAAAAAATATTATTTTTTAAAAAAAAATTGTTGGAACCTTTAAGTACATAAAAAGGATAAATAATTAAAGATGCAAAAAGAAAGTTTTAGTTCCATAAGGGAAAAATGGCATCTCATAACCAAATAAGTAGAATTATCATTACATTTGTTTTGATTCCATTGCTTATATTTCAATGTCATGTGTGTTCACAAGACAAAGTTATCTTGTCCTTGTATTATGAATCTTTGTGTCCATATTGTGCAGATTTCATTGTGAACCAATTAGTTAAGGTTCTCCAAACAGATCTTGGTTCAATTGTGAATCTTAGGCTTGTTCCTTGGGGTAATACTCAGATTGCACCTAACACTAGCTGGATTTGTCAGGTTCCATTTCTTTTCTCCCTATTTCCTCTAAATTTTGATCATAAATTTTGAAGTTTGAGTTTGTGAAATCGTGTTTGAACATGCATTTTGCGAACTTGAAAATATTTGAAGATGACATTTCCAAATCTTGTCAAATTTAATGGCTAAACAATGTGTGACGATAAATTTTGAAAATCATGACTTTCAAAATCTATGGTCAAACGCAACCCCTTTCCAACCTTCATCTTGTAGACTTTGGTTATTTTGTTACCTTCTTAACCTAAGGCTTGCTTAATTAGGCCTTAGTTGTGAAGCTTTAACACCGGATACCGCTTTGCTGAAATATTTTGGTACTTAATTTATATAAATATTCACTCCGTTTCATTTTATATGTCGGTTTTGATTCAATATAAAATTTGAGAAAGAAAGATTTTATCGTCTTAGAACCAGTCATTGCCCCTAGACACAAAACAGCCGTATAAAAGTTCAATTGTGACCATAGACCAAGTGCCGCATGCTAAGGGGTGTCAAATTACATTCCTTTGCTAGAAAAATATAATGTTTAGCTAGATTAAAATTTTAGTTTTATGTATATATATAATATATGTTGACTTTTCTTATTTCTATGCATGTCTACTTTTATTATATTATGACACCCAATAAAATTTTTGACTCCACCACTGAATAGACCGACACTACTAATTATGCTACATCATGTGTTCATCACTGTCCTGTTCCATTTCTTGTCAAGTCATGCCTTATTTATTTTTTAACATGTCAATTTGATGGTTGAATGTAACATGCAGCATGGAACAGATGAGTGTCAGCTAAACACAGTGGAAGCTTGTGCTATCAAGGTTTGGTCAAATCTGGTAAGTAACACATGTTATTACAGCAAAAGAGATATTTAGTGACAATAAAAAATAATTTTAATTTTTTTTTTAATGATATTTGAATTAATGTTATTGCATTCAAAATTGATAAAATATTTAGCAATATCTATATAGAGTGATGGTCGTAACACCAATACTATATTATTGACGCTATTTATTGTCACAAAATCCTTTATTTATTATAGTGTGCTAACACCTACTATACAATAAATAGTTAATTCCAAAATATTAAGTGCAAAAATAACCAGTATTATATAAGAACAATGTATAATAGCGGTAGATATTTAGTATTTAGTTAATAAGTCAAAGGTTTATACTAATTCCACAAGTTGTTTGTTGGAGTAATTGATGAAACAGGAAACACACTTCAAGCTTATAAGTTGCATAGAACAATTGCATCTGCAAAATAAACACTCATCGTGGCAATCTTGTTTTGCTTCAACTGGTTTGAACCAAAATCCCATCGAGAATTGCTACAATAATGGACTTGGATATCGGGTAAGAACAAAACTAGTTGCACTCATCTCTTTAACTTGCGTTGATTATTGGTCAAAATGTTGATATAAATGTTTAAAAAAATTCAAAATTAGTATATAACATATTTCACAGAAAGGATCCATGCACTATTTTTATTTTAAAGTTTTAATAGCCGAAAAAACGCATTAATGATTTGCGGCTTTTGAAAGTTTGTACGGTATATCGGGCATGATCTAATTAAATATAAAATGTAACTATCAATAACATTTCTACCACCCCGCTTAATTTAAAAAAAAAATGTATTTTGTTATTGATGGTTACATTTTGAGATTTAAAACGCAACCTAGGTCTCACCTAGTACGTAGTTGTCCCCCACAACCTGTCATTTGGGCGGGTTGGATTAAATTTAAGCGAGTCAAAATGAATTAAGACAATAAACGGATTAAGACCTAACCCAATCCAGATTTGTTTGGGCCAAAATGGGCTGGATCTAAATAATGGCTTACTTCGTTAAAAAAATAAATTTATTCACTCATTGATCATTCAAAAGTCAAAAAATAAGAAATATATCTTTCAAGTTAGTTGTATTTTTTTTGTTTTGTTTCTAGTTATGTAGAAATTGATAAATTTCTAATGTAAAATGAACCTACAGCTAGAGACAGCATATGCAGATGAAACAACAAAATTGAAACCTGCTCATAGGTTTGTACCATGGGTGCTAGTAAATAATCAGCCACTTCATGAAGTTAGTCCCCTCTCTCTCTCGCTCGCTCTCTCTCTTATATTCATTCGCGTATAATATGAATGAATATATTTTACTTTTTATCTGCAGGATTATCAAAACTTTATAGCATACATCTGTAAAGCTTATAAAGGGCGCAATAAACCACAAGCTTGCAAAACCAAATCACTCGAGATCAATAAAATTAACGTGCAAGATACCAATCCTCGAGTTTGCTTTAGATGATATAGACAATATATAGGTGAATTATATAAAGAGATGCAGTGTGTTAACGTGGAATAATAAGTTGTTTTTGAGTGCACAAGTTATAAACTTTTAATGAGTTTTATGTTTCTTAAGAAATGATGCAACAATTGTTCATGTAATAAATACTTTTATTAATATATGAAAGAGAGTATTTGAGAATTTTTTGATGACTTGTGATATTGGTTAATACACTATTGAAAAACAAGTGATCTACTATAGAAGAGAAATAAAAAGGGCATAACCCTTTTCATTAATGAAAATTATAGACTACTGTTACTGCTAGAAAATTATTTTAAAAACTAGACTAATAAGATAAATTTAAATGGAGTGACATAAAAATCTTATAATGGATCAGATTCGGATGGATTAAATATGGATTGAGCCAAAGTGCATTGGATTACAATTCACTCATATAAAATATTGGTAAGTCAAATATAATTTAGATTAAATGGTTCTAAACCAATTTAATCTTCTAAAGTCAAAAAAAATTTAAATCAAAGAAAAATTGTCAAATACCCCAACCCCTACCACCCCACCTCAGCCCTAAATTTTATTTTTTTAAAAAAATAATTTACCCCCATAACCCACTCCCACCCCACCTTCACCACCTCCAATTCTTTTATAAAAAGACATAAAAAAAAAAAAAATTC